>NW_026694750.1:7290000-7447500 GCF_021218885.2 Marmota monax
TTTCTTGCCGATGAGTTTAGTTTTGAGCCAAGAATCCCTCAAGTGAAGCTCTGGTATAAAGCAGCCAAATGTTCCTTCACAGAACGACCCTGGGAAGGGCCAAAGGCTGGGAGCTGTGGGATGGTTTGAAGAGGCCCCTGCTCTGGTTGGGCAGGGGAACCCACACCTTAGGAATGGGGAAAAGGGCTCCCATAGTTCCTGTGGGATGTTGCAGGCAAGGTCTGAGTAGTTCAAAGCCAGAGGGAGACTTTTCTCTCTTTTTTCCCACATTCAACCCAGTCCAGCCCCAAACCCTGGTCCTTCACATTAGACACCCCCGGGCTCAAGCAGGGCCAAGCTGCAGATGCGAAGGATGACCCCACGGCTCCCGAGACTTTATTTCCCTCACTAGAGATAGCTTAACCTGCCTGACACTCTCTGGGACTTCCACTTCTTCAAGGAAGCCAGAATTAGAAGCAGCTTAGTTATAATGCTCCTGCTAATGACGTAATGGGCACAAGGTGGGGGGGCTGCTTTCCCTCTACTGATTGCTCATCCTGAGAAGGACTGTGCTGAAGAATATCATCGCCATCACCACCATCATCATCACCATCACCACCACCACCACCATCACCATCACCACCACCACCATCACCACCACCACCACCACAATCACCACCACCAGCACCACCATCACCACCACCACCATCACCATCACCATCACCACCACCATCACCACCACCACCACCACCATCACCACCACCATCACCATCACCACCACCACCATCACCATCACCACCACCACCATCACAATCACCACCATCATCATCACCACCACCACCATCGCCATCACCACCACCACCACCATTACCATCACCACCACCACCATCACCACCACCACCATCATCACCATCACCACCATCATCATCACCATCATCATCACAATCACCACCACCACCACAATTACCATCATCACCATCATCAACATCACCACCACCACCATCACAATCACCACCACCATCACCATCACCATCACCACCACCACCACCATCACCACCACCACCATCACAATCACCACCATCGCCATCACCACCACCACCACCACCACCATCACCACCACCACCATCACAATCACCACCATCGCCATCACCACCACCACCACCACCACCACCATCACCACCACCACCATCACCATCACCACCACCACCACCATCACAATCACCATCATCACCATCACCATCACCACCACCACCACCACCATCACCACCACCACCACCACCATCACCATCACCATCATCACCATCACCACCATCACCACCACCATCACCACCACCATCACCACCACCACCACCATCACAATCACCATCATCACCATCACCACCATCACCACCACCATCACCACCACCATCACCATCACCACCACCACCATCACCATCACCACCACCACCACCACCATCACCATCACCACCACCACCATCATCACCATCACCACCATCATCATCACCATCATCATCACAATCACCACCACCACCACAACACCACACATCACACACACACCACCACCACCACACACACACCACCACCACACCATCACCACACCACCACCACCACCACACCACCACCACCACACACACCACCACCCACACCACACCACCACCACCACCACCACCACACCACCACACCACCACACCACACACCACCACACCACACCACACCACCACCACACACACCACACCACACCACCACCACCACACCACACACCACACACACCACACACCACCACCACACCACCACACCACCACACCCCACCACCACCACCATCACCACCACCACCACCACCACCACCACCACCACCACCACCACAATCACCACCACCACCACCACCACCACCACCACCATTACCATCACCACCACCACCATCACCATCACCACCACCACCACCACCACCATCACAATCACCATCACCACCATCACCATCACCACCACCACCATCACCATCACCACCACCACCATCACAATCACCATCACCACCACCACCACCACCATCACCATCACCACCACCACCATCACCATCACCACCACCACCACCACCACCACCATCACCACCACCACCATCACCATAGCAACTGAAGCAAGAGCAGTGGCCAGCATAAGAGGAGCAGAGTAGCTTGGAAAAAAAAAAGAGTTGTTTTAGGCACCATGTATTTGCAGTGTAACTCAGTAATATGGGCACAGTCTCAGGCAGAGAAGGATAAAGGAGTGTAGGAGGGGGACGGAGCCCTGATCTGGAACTCTGAACTCACCCGTGAGCCTTGGGAAACCCCAGCTACCATAAAACTGGGTGGTCCTGATAGGAGGGTTGGACAGGCCTCTCTGAGCCCTTGCAACCTTCGGGAACTGCAGAGAGAAACAAGTTCTCCCTCTTACCTCCAGAAAGCTCTGGACGTAACGCAACAGAGGAAGACTGAAAGGTGCAGGACGGCGGGAGCTGCCTGGGGACCTGGAGCCCTGGGAGTCCCTGGGTTTCCTTGCAGTTTTTATACAGTGCTCAGAAGCCTCTCCCCCAAGATCTCCCACAGCTGCAGACCAGCAAAGTGCCAAGAAAAGCCATTCCCACCAAGTGTGGGCTAAGAATAAAGACCCCCTTTCTGCCCACCCTCCCTGCTCAACCTGAGGGCCAAGGGAAAGCCGTGTCGCTCCACGGAAAGTGGAACAAACATCCACCATAACCCACGCCACCCACAGGGAGAGACTGAACAGGGTGGCGGGGCCAGGGCTGCTGGTTAGCTGTCTTTCAGCCACACCTGTGTCAGTGGGTCCCAGTGGGAGCCGAGCCCCACCCAGCCCTGGTGAGGTAGAAGATGGTAGTAGAATAACCTCAAAGAAACCCCCGTCATATTTAAACCTCTGAAATCGAAAGATGTGAAAAACTAGAAAGCAGAGAGAAAAATGACATATTCCCTACAGGGGACACCCATTGAGTGACAGAGGGTTTTTTTATCTGGAATCACACAGGCCAGCAGGACAGTGCCTCTGGCACTGCGGTTTTTCAAGCGCTAAAGGAAAGTATGAATTGCAAAGTCAGTCTTGGCCAAGGTGCCCTCCCAGGGCAGAGACAAGGAGAACTCGGGGATTTGCTGCAAGCCAAGGAAGTTCTCTGAACACGGAGGAAATAACCGCAGAAGGTGGCTTGGGACTTCAGAGAGGAAAGGAGAGCACCAGGTGGGTTAGATAGAGGGAAACACTGTAGACTCCTCTCATGAGCTTCTTTAATCGCATTTAGTGATTGAAAAAAAATTCTAACACCTCTGAGGCTGTGCTCAGTGTACACAGAAGACGAGATGATGGTATTTTAAAAGCGGGGAGGCTAAAGCATCCTAAGCAGAGGTGGGAGTTCACACATAACTCCAAGTGATAAAATGTCACTACCTGCAGGCGGTGAGCCCATATATTCACACACATACAGGTGTGCATACTAAGACACCTAGGGCACTCCCCCAAAACCTACGCCAAGAAAAACACTAAAAACCCCAGCAGTGGATCAGCATGGACTATGAGAAATGTTCCCAACCCCCAGCAAAGTGAGAGAAGCAGGAATGAGACAGGGGACAAGCCAAGCCCTAACAGGGAAGGGGACATCTGGGACATTTCAGTTAACTGTAGGTTGTCTAAATCCACCAGGTAAAAGGCAGAGATCAAGACTGGATCCCAAAAAAATCACCCAACTTCGTTCTACCTTCCAATCCACCAAAGGCTCCGCTCAAATACAACATAGGTTGACAGGGAGATGATGTACAAACCTGGACGTTCCACGTGGACAAACTCCCCTTGTAGACAAAGTGGGTTTTTCCATTCTTGTTGCGTTTCTTGAACAAAGTCCTGTTCGTTTTCCCTTCGCTCTCCCTCTTCCTGCTCCCAGGACCACCCCCGCCTCCCGCCAGCCTGGTGCACCACCATGGTATGCGCCTCTCCCTTCTGTCTCCGTAAAAGACACTCCTCTCTCTAAACAGGCACATGCCAATGTGCTCTGTCCACATGAGCCTGGGAGAGTGCCTTTTATTAAAATCCAAAAGAAAAGAGGAGACTATAGAACATCTTTTAAGAACGCCTCCGAGTTCTCCGTTTCTCTTCTCAATAACATCTTGGGAGAATTTCACCAAGTCCACGTGGAAATTTTCCCCTGGTGCCTAAGTCATTCAACTGTTGCCGTCAGCTTTGCCCCCAAACCAGGATGCTACAAATATCCCTGAGAGTAAAAACAAACTGAAAAGGTACAATCACCACGCAGAGCGGGTGACAGTGCCCTGGGCCCTTGCTCTGCGTTTACGAGGCCAGACAGCTAAAAGGGACACAGCCTGGTCCTTGGCAGATGGCACAGAGGGGAGCAGAAATGCCGTAAGTTTAGGGCTCTCTCCCCACAGGCCATCAATAACACAGGGCCCACCCAGGGGAGGGCTCAGGTAGGGCAGCGTCCTTCCTGTCCCTTGCCCCCTGCCCCATCTCCCAGACCCCCGACCCCCAGACCCTGGTTCAAAACCACCGAATCAGGCTGTGGCCCGAAATTCAGGGCCACCTGCAGGTGTGTCTAGCCTCGACCCCCAGCCCCGGGCTTTCTCGGGCGGCAGGGAGGGGATGTGGACAGACCCCCTTGACAGCCCCGCTGCCCAGGTCGGAAGGGACTCTGTCGCTGTTGAGAAGGAGCGAGACACTCACACAGCCAAACACTCCACCTTCTGTCGTTTATTGGACACCCTGCTCCAGCGGCAGGTCAGCTCCTCCCAGGAGGGCCCAGCCAGTGCCACCGGCCGCCCCGGGCGCAAGGCCCTTCCTTCAGAAGCATCTTCTCTGGACCACGGATGTCCCAAACTCCTTGAAGTCGGCGGAGGTGACCCACATCTGCTTGAAGCTGCTCAGGGAAGTGACGATGGAGGCGCCGATCCAGGTGGAGAACCAGCGGTCGGGGGGAGCCGTGATCTTGATGGGGGTGCCTTGGGGGGCCAGTTGCTCCAGCTCCCGCAGAAGCCGGTCGTCCAGCCCCCGGAAGAGCGTGGTGCCTCCCGACAGCACGATCTCCCCAAAGAGCGTCTTCTGGATGTCCCCGTCACACTTGGCGATACTGCTGGATGCCATCTTCGCCAGCCCCGGGTTTTGGGTGCCCAGTTGCTCGGGGGAGAACAAGGCCTCAGGTGCCTGGTACAGCTGGTCCCCGATGTAGATGACACTGCCGTCGGGCAGCTTGTACTCTCTGAGGACCTCCTCGGGCCGCCGGCAGAGCTCCTTCTCAGGCTCCAGGGCCACGTAGCACAGCTTCTCCTTGATGTCGTCCACCAGGGCCTTGTCGAGCAGGCACGGGAAGGTCCGCCCGCTGGCCAGGAGGAGCCGGGTGAGGAGCTCCGTGACGTCCCTGCCGGCTACGTAGAGCTTGGTGACCGCGTGGGGCAGGGAGTAGCCCTCAAAGATGGGCACGGTGCAGGTGACCCCATCCCCGCTGTCCACCACGAGGCCCGTGACGCAGGCCGAGGCGTAGAGCGCCAACACAGCCTGGTCGGACAGGTAGAAGGCGGGCACGCTGAAGCTCTCGAACATCACCTCGGCCATCTTCTCCCGATTCTCCCTGGGGTTCAGGGAGGGCTCCGTCATGAGCACGGGCTGGTCACTGGGCTTCACGCCCAGCTCCCACTCGAAGAGGTGCCTCCAGAGCTTCTCCATGTCGTCCCAGCCCGTGACCAGGCCCCGCTCGATGGGAGAGCGCAGGTTCAAGGTCTCATGCTTGTACAGGGCTTCCTCCCCCACAAAGTACTTCTTCTGATTGGCTCCCGGATTGGGCGTCTTGAATTTGGGGTGCCCCACGATGGAGCTGACGACGTGGCGGGGCCCGATCTCCCCTGACAGCCCTGCTTTGCAGAGCCCAGATCCATTGTCGAAAATAACAGCTGGAGACTCTAATATGTGTGGGTTAAACATGTCTGCAGCATTCTCCTCTGGCCGTCACCAAAATAAAGACAGAACCCCGGGGGCCTCTTTGAGTCACAGCAGGCTTTCCAGAAGGAAGTTCGTGGGATCCCACTCTTCCTGGGGGCACCTCCCAGCCGGGCTAGCAGGTCACCCACAGAGCCTGGGGGACCTCCATCCTCCACTGCGCCTACTTTCCCACCAAGTGGCCCCGCCTGCCAGGGCCTTTCCAGGAACCTGTGCGTAGGTAACAATCCAGCCAAGGCAACCATTGTCCACGCAGCGTCAGAGCCCGGGGGCGGGGCTCTGGGCCCCGGCCTGCTGCAGGGGCGACACCAAGGGAGGAGGGCGGGGGGGGGGGCCTGGGCTGGGTCCATAAGCCCACCGACCCACAGCTGAGGCCTCACCTCCAAGCCAGCGAAGGACCCAGTGTGGGAGCTCCCTCCTCCACCTTGAGCAGTGTGCAGCCTGGCAGCTCCTCCTCTCCTCCTCTCCTCCTGCCCTCCCTCCCTCCCTCCCTCCCTCCACCCCCCCTCCCTGTTCTTTCCTTTATCTTTGTTACTGGGGACTGAACCCAGGGGCATTCTTCCACTGAGCTGCCTCCCAGGATCTTTTTATTTTATTTTCTGAGACTGTCTTGCTAGTTGTCCACACTGGTCTCAAACTTGTGATTCTCCTGCCTCAGCCTCCTGAGGGGCTGGGATTGTGCGTGTGGCCACTGTGCCCCAGAGCATCCTTTTTAAATGCAGACTCCTTCAGGGAAGTTCCCCCCCCTCCCTCCCTTTGGCTCTTGCTCTCTGTCCCCCAGGACAGACACCAAGCAAATCCTCCCAGCCTACTGAACCTGACCACGTACACATGTTGCTGCTCTGACTAAGGTCAGGGCCCTGTGTTCCTCTCTGCCAAATCCAAGGCCAGCAGAGAGCAATGTCCAGTGGCACACAGCACTGGGAGCCCCATGGACCTAGAAGACCTGGGGCCCTGGGGCAGCTGTGTGTCAAGGGTCCTTTGCTCACTCAGGCCAAGCCCACTGAGGGAAATGTCCAGGGAAGGCCAGGCACTCGGGGATGAGGCCTGAGAGCAAGGCAGGAAGGTGGCTCTGGGGCCAGGCTGAGGGCACTGACTCTGGCCTCTTGGAGGGCCCACAGCACACCCTGGGCACTGGGCCCTGGGCTCTGGCATGGTGTTCCCTGGGAAGGAAGTGGGAGAGAAGGACCAGGGCACAGCCGTCCTAGCTCCCTGGGTGGAGTGGCCTTGGGGAAAACAGGCTACTCTGGCATTTCCCCTCCTAGTGTGTCCACAGTCCCCCTCTAGGCCAGCTCCTTCCCCACCGGAGAGTTCCTCCATGTCCCTCCAGCCCCTGGGCTCCCAGAGCTGCAGGTCTCTCTGGGATCTGCTGACCCCACTGCACCACTAGCAGACATTAAGAAGGCAAACGCCAGAGGCGTGGTGTAGACATGTGCTGTAGACGCCTAGTGTCATGTGTTGTGTAGACGTGCTGTGGACATATGCTAGGGACTGGCCATATGGACGTATGCTAAAGATGTGTGGCTTTGACATGTGGCTTTGTGGGCACCACTAAGCCCTGGAAAATTCATAATACTTGGTCATTATTGGAGCTTTTTCTCAAACAACTGGGCTATGAGGCCAAGTTGCTCCCAAACATCTGTCTAGCCTCTGGGTCAGCCCTGGTCACAAGAGCAGCCCTGCAGGAGTACCCTGGGGTGTCCCCACCTGCAATGCTACGACGGAGACCAGAGGCAGAGAGTGATAGTCCTGGAAGATGGGTGGCCAGAGTAGGCCCATCCCCAATGTCCATAAAAGGCCTGGAGTCCTGACAGGTGGGTAACTGGCCAGTGTGGTCCTCCACCTGCCAGCCCCTGGAACCGTCAGACAAGAGTTTTGCTGAGGGCAGGGGCCACCCCAGTTAGCACGCCCTACTGTGTTTGGATGTGGCTCTGGATGGACACCACTCTGACCTGGGGGCTATGGGCCTGTTCAGGACAGCATTCCCTGTCCAGCTTGGGCCTCTCTGCTCTGTGCCTGGCAGAGGGGCCGTGGCCTTGGCAAGCCCCGTGGCCGTGGCAACCCTGGCTCTGCTCAGCCCATGTGCAGCATCCACTACCCTGATGGGCGTCCAGCATTTTGGGGAGTGTGTGTCCCCAGCAGGCTGCCGTGGGGAGAGGAGTGGAGCGTTCTGCTGGGTGGTGGGGTTCCAGCCGGCTCCCGTCACCAGGGGTACATGGGCACCACTCTCAGGCATCGCCAGACTTCTCCCCTGGCTGCCCAATGCTCCAGGCTGAGTCAGGAGAGATGCCCCTGAGGTCTCTAGCTTCAACCCTAACGTGGTCCACAGTGGGCAGAGATAGCTCAGTGCCGGGTGCAGAGGGCACTTGGGTCAGGGCACATGGCGTGGCCCTGTGGCCCTGGGCCTGCTGGAGCTTTGGGCATCTGTGGCAGTGACAGAGAGAGAGCTTAGGTTTCAAAGCCTGGACCGCCTTTTCCCCCATGAGGTACCCCAAAGCCTGGACCGCCTTTTCCCCCATGAGGTACCCCAAAGCCTGGACCGCCTTTTTCCCCATGAGGTACCCCAAAGCCTGGACCACCTTTTCCCCCATGAGGTACCCCAAAGCCTGGACCACCTTTTTCCCCATGAGGTACCCCAAAGCCTGGACCGCCTTTTCCCCCCATGAGGTACCTGTTGCTGTGACAACACCCTAACAGTGTCCCAGGGGCCAGTAGCACCTTACCCAGGTGCAGGTCTCCTAAGACTGCCCTAAGCCTGGCTCTCAGCCCAGCCCTGTTAGGTCTGGGGCATCTCTGCCTGTTGCCAGCTGCTCTTGGCTCCTTCCTGACCCCTGCTGACCCTGCTTTCAGGAAGACAAGCCCCTCCCTGGAATGGACTTGGGAAAAACAAGGCCACCGTCAGGACAGTGGCCTGTGGCCTGAGTGTTCTGCTCCTTTCTCCCTGGGTCTTCTCGTTGAGCCAGGAGAGGTGCTGGCCTTTGCCCTGCTCTACCCACCTCTGTCCTGACAACCTGGGGGTGGCCACTGGGACATCGAGTGCTGGCAGAGGGGGCCCAGGGGCAGGCGCCACTTCTTTCCTCTACTTGGGGAAGCAGTGAGCCACCAGTTGTGACCTTCCTAAGGCACCAAGCAGGAGCCTGGGACAACGGGATGAGGCTGGCTCCTGAGTGGCATTTCTGGGTTTGCCGTGGAGCCCAGAGCCTGCAGAGCAAGGCCGAGCCCAGAGCCTGTCCTGATGCCAAGTGTCTGATTGGGCCTTCAGACTGTCCACGGCCCATCAGAGGCCAAAGGAGCAGGACGTTCCCTGGGGTAGATGTTACACGGACATGGGGAAAATCGAGTGTCTATAAGCCACGCCTGGGCGACGTGGGCCAGTTTCCAGCTCCCTTTCCTGGGAGGAAAGCCCACCACGGTCCTCAAGTGCCGGGAGCCCCCTCAGCCCTCTGCCAAGTCCTCCCTGTGAGACCGGGAGCTCCATCTCAGGAACTCCTGGCTCTCCGACAGCCCAGAGGGCCACACGCATCTCAGTGAAGCTAAGACCCTCCCTGTCACTTCAAGGGTGCGCAGCTCAGTCCACAGAAACAGCTGTAGCTGGGCAGACGCGTGGTCCCAGGGAGAAGTCACAGGAGGTGTGCTTGCTGTCAAGCCAGGGTCCTCTCCTCCGCCTGCCCCAGCCCCCAAGCCTCATAAATCATTTCAACAAGTTCACAGGTGAACAGCGGTCACTCCGTCCTCTCCAGCAGGAAGGGCACACTCCTGGCCCTTCTGGAGGACCATCCTTGCCAGCCAGCCTCTACACCAGTGCGGAGCCCAGAAGAAGCTCTCTCCTGAGGCAGACAGGGAAGCAGGCCCCTAGAGAAGTTGCCAGGCGTTCAGACTTGGGAATGGGTATCTCTGGGTCAGCTGGACACTGGCCTGGCTTGGAGTGCTGGGGCCCCCAAGTCCTGGGCCAGGCCTGTCTGTCCCTTCATCTCTAATTTTGTCACTGGTATCCAAAGCCTCAATTAGTGGCCATCAGACTGGGCTCATTAGTGCCGGCCAACACTCAGCAGCTGGGTCCTCTTGCTGAGGGCTGGCCCAGCTGTCAGCAGCCTGCAGGAACGGAGACCACTCAGATGGCGGATGTGCACTGTCCTTGCAAGAGAGAGAATGGGGTGTAAGGCTGAATGGGGATCATGGGGACTCAAGTACTTGCCCTGGGATGGTAGCAGCTCTTGTACCTCTCTGCCTCAGTCACACACACACACACACACACACACACACACACACACACACCAGGAACCCAAGCTCCGGAACAGGTTCCTTAGGAGCTTAGCCCTTGAATCTCTGAAATGGAATTTGTATTCCCACACCCATATGCCCATCCACCCACCCATCCACTCACCTACTCACCCATCTATTCATCTACCTGCCCACCCATCTACCTGCCCATTCACTCACCTGATCACCCATTCATTCATCCACTCATTCAAATTCATCTTTCTATCACCCATTCATTCACTCATCGACTCATCCATCCATCCATCCATCTAGTCACCCATCTATCCACCCACCCATCTATCTATCCATTCATCCACCTATCCACCCACCCATCTATCCATCCACTCATCCACCCATCTATTCATCCACCCATCCACCCATCTATCCATTCACCCACCCACCCATCTATCCACCCACCCACCCATCTATCCCTCCACACACCCATCTATCCATCCATTTATCCACTCATCTATCCATCCATCCACCCAGGCATATATCCATCCATCCATCTATCCATCAGTCCATCTACCCATCATTCACCCATCACCCATACATCATCCACCTATCTATCCATCCATCCATCCAGTCATATATTCATCCATCCTATCCATCTGTCCATCTTCCTATCATCCATCCAACATCTATCCATCCACCATCCACCCATCATCCACTTATTATCCACCCACCATCCACCTACCATCCACCCACCATCCACTCATCATCCATCCACCATCCACCCATCATGCACCCATCACCCACACATCATCCACCTATCTATCCATCCATCCATCCAGTCATATATTCATCCATCCTATCCATCTGTCCATCTTCCTATCATCCATCCAACATCTATCCATCCACCATCCACTCATCATCCACTTATTATCCACCCACCATCCACCCACCATCCACCTACCATCCACCCACCATCCACCCATCATCCATCCACCATCCACCCATCATGCACCCATCACCCACACATCATCCACCCATCTATCCATCCATGCAGTCATGTATTCATCCATCCTATCCATCTGTCCATCTTCCTATCATCCATCCAACATCTATCCATCCACCATCCACCCATCATCCACCCATTATCCACCCACAATCTACCCCCATGCACCCACCATTCACCCACCATCCACCCACCATCCACCCACCATCCACCCATCATCCACCCACTCACCATCTACCCACCATCCACCCATCATCCACCCACCATCCACCCATCATCCACCCATTATCCACCCACCATCCACCCATCATCCACCCACTCACCATCTACCCACCATCTACCCATCATCCACCCACCATCCACCCACCATCCACCCACCATCCACCCCCATTCACCCATCATCCACCCAATATCCACCCACCATCCACCCACCATGCACCCACCATCCACCCTCCATCCACCCATCATCCACCCACTCACCATCCACCCACCATCCACCCATCATCCACCCACCATCCACCCACCATCCACCCATCATCCACCCACTCACCATCTACCCACCATCCACCCACCATCTACCCACCATCCACCCATCATCCACCCACCATCCACCCACCATCCACCCCCATTCACCCATCATCCACCCACCATCCACCCATCATCCACCCACTCACCATCCACCCACCATCCACCCACTCACCATCCACCCACCATCTACCCATCATCCACCCACCATCCACCCACCATCCACCCATCATCCACCCACCATCCACCCACCATCCACCCATCATCCACCCACCATCCACCCACCATCCACCCCCATCCACCCACCATCCACCCACCATCCACCCACCATCCACCCACCATCCACCCACCATTCACCCACCATCCACCCACCATCCACCCACCATCCACCCCCATCACCCCATCCACCCACCATCCCCCCACCATCCACCCCACCATCCACCCATCATCCACCCACCATCCACCCACCATCCACCCACCATCCACCCACCATCCACCCACCATCCACCCACCATCCACCCACCATCCACCCACCCACCATCCACCCACCATCCACCCACCATCCACCCCATCACCCACATCCACCCACTCACCATCCACCCACCATCCACCCACCATCCACCCACCCACCATCCACCCACCATCCACCCATCATCCACCCACCATCCACCCACCATCCACCCACCATCCACCCACCATCCACCCACCATCCACCCACCATCCACCCACCATCCACCCCCATTCACCCATCATCCACCCACCATACACCCACCATCCACCCACCATCCACCCACCATCCACCCACCACCCACCATCCACCCACCATCCACCCACCATCCACCCACCATCCACCCACCATCCACCCACTCACCATCTACCCACCATCCACCCACCATCCACCCATCATCCACCCACCATCCACCCACCATCCACCCACCATCCACCCACCATCCACCCACCATCCACCCACATCCACCCACCATCCACCCACCATCCACCCACCATCCACCCACCATCCACCCACCATCCACCCCACCATCCACCCACCATCCACCCACCATCCACCCACCATCCACCCACCATCCACCCACCATCCACCCACCATCCACCCACCATCCACCCACCATCCACCCATCATCCACCCACCATCCACCCACCATCCACCCACCATCCACCCACCATCCACCCACCATCCACCCACCATCCACCCACCATCCACCCACTCACCATCCACCCACCATCCACCCACCATCCACCCACCATCCACCCACCATCCACCCACCATCCACCCACCATCCACCCATCATCCACCCACCATCCACCCACCATCCACCCACCACCACCCATCACCCACCATCCACCCATCATCCACCCACCATCACCCACCATCCACCCCCCACCCACCCATCATCCACCCACCCCCCATCCACCCACCATCCACCCACCATCCACCCATCATCCACCCACCATCCACCCATCATCCACCCACCATCCACCCACCATCCACCCACCCACCATCCACCCACCATCCACCCACCATCCACCCACCATCCACCCACCATCCACCCACCATCCACCCACCACCCCCACCCACCACCCACCCACCATCCACCCACCACCCACCCACCCCCCACCCACCCACCATCCACCCACCATCCACCCACCATCCACCCACCATCCACCCACCATCCACCCACCATCCACCCACCCACCACCCACCCACCATCCACCCACCATCCACCCACCCACCATCCACCCACCATCCACCCACCATCCACCCACCACCCACCCACCATCCACCCACCATCCACCCACCATCCACCCACCATCCACCCACCCACCATCCACCCACCATCCACCCATCATCCACCCACCATCCACCCACCATCCACCCACCATCCACCCACCATCCACCCACCAACCACCCACCCACCATCCACCCACCATCCACCCACCATCCACCCACCATCCACCCACCATCCACCCACCATCCACCCACCATCCACCCACCATCCACCCACCATCCACCCACCATCCACCCACCATCCACCCATCCTCCACCCACATCCACCCACCATCACCCACCATCCACCCACCACCACCCATCACCCACCATCACCCCCATCACCCACCACCCACCATCCACCCACCATCCACCCACCATCCACCCACCATCCACCCATCACCACCCACCATTCACCCACCATCCACCCATCATCCACCCACCATCCACCCATCATCCACCCACCATCCACCCACCAACCACCCATCATCCACCCACTCACCATCTACCCACCATTCACCCACCATCCACCCATCATCCACCCACCATCCACCCATCATCCACCCACCATTCACCCACCATCCACCCACCAACCACCCATCATCCACCCACTCACCATCTACCCACCATTCACCCATCATCCACCCACCATCCACCCATCATCCACCCACCATCCACCCATCATCCACCCACCATCCACCCACCATCCACCCATCATCCACCCACCATCCACCCACCATCCACCCACCATTCACCCACCATCCACCCATCATCCACCCATCATCCACCCACTCACCATCTACCCACCATCCACCCACCATACACCCACTCACCATCCACCCACCATCCACCCACCACCCACCCACCATCCATCCACTCAACTGTATTCCTCTATCAGTTTTTGCATTCTCTTGCTTTTCTTTCCTTCCTTTTCTTCCTCCTTCCTCCTCCCTTCATGGCTGAAGTGAGTGTCCCGTCTTGCCTCCCTCCATCTCCTTCCCTGGGAACCTTCCAGCTCCAGCAGGGTCTGTGGGGCCATCACATCTGCCAGCCCAGCACCCAAGAGACCCCTTGCTCTGATGCTCCTTCTCAGCTAATGTGGCACAGGTCCCCTGCCCCCGAGGCTGCCTCACCACATGGGCCTGGGTGGGGTCTGGCCCCTTCAGCCAACAAGCCAGCCTCCAGGACCAGGGGAAGGGCTTGGCACCAGTTGACTAGTGGGGAGCCAAGGCCCTGGGGAGGCTGTCCACGGTCCTTGTGGCTCTGCAGAGGATCCAGGGAGGGCAAGGGGAAGCAGGCCTACAGTCTGAGGCCAGCTGCACCGTCTGTTCCTTTGTTGAGTGCCCTGCTGCTGTGTGTCCAGAACCCTCCTGGCCCTCACTTCCCTGGAAGGAGGACAGGGCCACCGAGCCCCTGCAGAGGTGTCTTGTGGTGACTGCACACTCCTGCTGCCCTGTCCTCTGTGTACCACTGCATTTTCTCTAGGGGCTCAAGGGGCTTGGAGGGCTGGGGTCTCTACCACACAGGCAAGGACAGGACCCGAGGGCACTTAGTCACCTGCAGGTGTGGCCTGGGTTCAGGAGCACCTGTTATGGTGTCAGCAGGATAGAGGCTGCTTGACAGCCAGCATCCTGTACCCCGGCCCCCAGCTGCCCCGACCCCTTGGCATCTCCTGTGGATTCCCACACAGGGTGAGATCCGGTCTATCACCCTCGCTGTTGGCTCGTGGGGTCGTGAACCAGCACTTGGGAGGAAATGCCCCAAGTTGGGCAGGAGTGGAGGCTCCAGCCTCTCTGGACAGGCAGGACCCCACCTGGGCATGTGCTAGGTGAAGGGTAGACCCTGCCTGGAACAGGTGCGTCTTGAACTGTGACACTGAGGTTTGGGGTCTCAGATTCCAGATGCCAGTAAGATAGGGGGCTGGCGGCAGCAGTGCTCAGGGCTCTGCGCCTCACTTGGGCCCACCTGACTGCCTGGCAGGCTGGGAAATGCAGCCCCCTGGGTGATCTTCCTGGGGGGTGTTGGGGTAGGTGTCAGACACCAGGTGGGCAAGCCCCTGGCACAAGCTCACGACCCAGCAGCAGCAGCCACAGCACACCCAGGGCAGGGGGCAGTCCATTGGCTGGTCCAGGGCCCCAGCTGCTGCCACCAGGGCGTGGGGCAGTCTCAGCCAGCTCAGGCTGCCATAGCAAGATGCCACAGGTGGGGTGGACCACAGGTTAGAGGCTGGACATCTGTGATCAGAGTACCAGCACAGCCAGGTCCTGGGGAGGGCCACCTTCCTGCTGTGTCCTCACCTGGCAGAGAAAGAGAGAGAGAGAGAGAGAGAGAACACTCCAGTCTGCTCCTCCATGAGGACACGAGGATCCACCCCATGGTGGGGCATCACCCTCATGACCTACCTGACCCGACCCCCTCCCCCAGGCCCACCTCCAAACACCATCACACGGAGGGTCAGGGCCTCAACCCAGGAATTTACAGGGGACACAGGGTTCAGTCCAAGGAGGTGGCCTCTCTCCACACCCACGGCAAGGACCAGAGTGCAGCTCCCTGGCCAAGGTACCAGGGGCCAGGCCAGGTGGTGGCTTGGAGCCTGAGTGCTAGGCAGTGGCCGGTGTGTCTGACCCTGCACACAGAGGGGACACCGCTGAGCTGTCCGACATCCGTGTCCCTGAAGGGCAAGGCAGAGGCGCCTGGCACCCCACCCTTGGAGGGCCCAGCCAGCTGCCCCAGGGCCTCCTTCCTTCTGGTTGTCAGGAAACCTCCGCGGGAAGCACCGCGGCAGGGAGGGGAGGCCTGGCGTGGCCGTGTGTCAGCCTCGGGCCACTGCGACAAACACCACGAGCAGTGAGTTCCACGTGGGAGTCATCCTCCCCGTCTGGAGGCCAGAGGTCCGAAGGCGAGGTGTGGGCAGGCGTCCCTCCGAGGCCCCAGGGGGGTCTGTTCAGCCCCTCTCCTAGCGCCCAGCACCTTCTTGGCTTGTGGCCACATGGCTCCAGTCTCTTCCCATGTTCTCCCGTGTTCATGTCTGTGTGACTCTGCACAGGACACCAGTGTTCAGGAGTAGGACACACCTGGTGACCTCATCGTAGCTCAACCATCTGCAGAGACCCTGTTTCCAAATAAGGCCACATGCACAGGCCCTGGGGCGAGGGTCTCAATACTGGACACAGTCCCCCAGCGGGCAGCTGCAGAGGTATGTAGAGGCAACGGGCTCCAGCTTTGAGCTCCTGGCCCCAGCGTGGCTTCCCGAAGAAGGCAGAGCCCAGCAGAACCCCCAGAGAACCCTGGCTCTCTAGCAGAATCCGGGACATGCTCTCCGTTGCTGCAGAGTTGCCCCCAAAGCAAGCAGCTGAAAACCACAGCTGCGTCTCGTGGCTGCTGAGATCTGGAATCGGGCACAGCTCACATGGGTGCCCTGGCTCAGGGTCTCTCCAGGCTGT
Source organism: Marmota monax (assembly GCF_021218885.2). NCBI lineage: Eukaryota > Metazoa > Chordata > Mammalia > Rodentia > Sciuridae > Marmota > Marmota monax. The sequence continues at coordinate 7,306,928 of NW_026694750.1, forward strand.
GGTCAAGCTGCAGGCAGAAGCTGGGGGTCTCTGAAGGCTCCACAGGAGGAGAGGGGAACCCAACCTCCAAACTCACGGTCCCTCTCCAAGGGCCTCACAGTGTGTCGGCTGGCCTCTCTCTCTCTCTCTCAATATATTTTTTAGTTGTAGGTGGACACAATATCTACTTATTTCTATGTGGTGCCGAGGATCAAACCCAGTGCCTCCCACATGCAAGACATGTGCTCCACCCAGCCCCGGCCCCAGCCCCCAGCTGGCTTATCTTGACGACAGCCATCTAACAGTGGCATGGTGCTTTGTCACCTGATGGAAAGGGACCCTCCATTTCTTGTGCAGTTTTTCATTTGCCAGAAGTGGGGAGGGGCCATATAGGAAGGAGGGACCACCAGGCCCCCCTCAGTGGAGCATCAGGATAGAGGCAGAGGGTCACTGCCCACCACCCCAACCCAACCAGAGCCCCTCTGGGCTCTAGCTTCCTCTGCTGTCTGCAGGAACAGCCCGCATGCCAGTGTCAGGGCACCCTGAAGTCTAAGAGGCACGGGCACAGGTCTTTGAGGAGTCTGGGCCCTGAGCCCAGGTCAGCGGCAGGTGCACCCTGGCTGGGCTCAGCTGCCTCTGGTCCCTGAGGGTCAGGCCAGGGCCCTCTTGTGGCCCTGCTCTTTAAACCAGGACAGCTGCCCAGGTAGTTCTTAGCCTGTGAGATGCTATGTCCTGCCCTGAGACGTCCCAAACCAACTAGGAGTTGTTCCTCTCCTCTGCATTTTGGGAGCAAAGCCTTGGCCTCCCCTGCCTCTCAGTCCCCAGGGCAGTCGACCCCTCCTGAGCTGGGGTGGTGGGTGGGGGGAAGGGGAGGACAGAAAGGCTGAGCCCCAGACCCCAGGTCAGTCCCCTGGGAGAGTCACTGTGTGGCCCTCAAAAAAGAGCGCTTCCCGCCCCCTGCTGGCGCCCAGGAGGAACTGCCACGGGGTCCCCGAGGCAGGGTGGGGGGTGGGGGGAGCAGGGGGGGACAGGGGCCCTTGTTAATTTCACAGTGAGATAGGACACTGGAGTGGGGAAAATCAATGTTTGCTAAATAAGGGGGGAACCAGCCTGCCTCAGTGGGGAAAAGGGGTATTTTCAAGTGTATTACAGTGATTACCCAGAGGAAAGCCCCACCGAGCCAGGGAGCGTACAGATGGGCCAGCGGCGTCCCCACAGAGCCTCCCCCAAGCTGCGTGCTAATGCGCTCCCTCCAACTGGACACAGCCCAGCTTTTGGGTTTAAATAGTTTATAGCATTTCAGATGCGGCTCCGAAGTCAGGGCAGTCCCTGGAGATGCCGAACAGACTTCCACACTTAGCCAATGATAAATAACCGAGAGAGCTCAGGGCCCGGAAGGACTCCAGATTTAATTCAAATAATTTAAAATCTAATGTTGAAAGAGCTCTTTGCATTCATGGGCTGTACTCGTTTCCAGCTGGAGAGAGAAAAGGCTTCGTGTTCCGGGTGAGGTATGAGAGCTAACCCTCTTACCACGTGCGCCCTGGCAGCCAGCAGCCGCTCCTCGGGTTATAAATGGCAGCATCCTTTCCAAGAGCCAGACACGGGGAGATTTATCATCTCCGTGGAGGTTCAGCTCCAGGTGGAAAGACTTGTCCCTGGAGGCTGCTGCCTAGCAAGCCCTGGGCCCGGAGGAGCGGATCTGCTGCCCCACGCTCTCCTGGAGGAGGCTCCCGAGGCCCCTTAGGGCTCTGGGTGGGAGCGCTGGATGCAGAAGAGGTCACAGCAGGCCCTCGGCTGTGCCCAGGACACGGCTGTGCATGTTCTGCCCCTCGTCCTGGCCAGAGGGCCACCAGATGCCCCACGGGGCTGAGCCATCAGTGAGGGGGGCCTGGTTGGCTTGTCCCCTTCCTGCCTGGCTGCCCAGGTGGGGCTGGGCTGGGTCCACGCTCAGCCCCCGAGGCTCTGCCAGTCTGCACCTACTGGGTTGAACAGGGCCCCCAAGTTCACGCCCCCCAGGAACCAGGGGGGTGACTTTATTGGGAAATAGGATCTTTGCTGATAAAATTAGGTAAACGGAGATGAGGTCACAGCAGGTTAGACGGGCCCCGAGCCTCATGGTTGGGGTCCTCAGAAGGGACCTGGGGGAAGAGGCCATGAGAAGGGAGCAGAGAAGGGGCCACAAGCCTGTGAAGGAAGGGCCTCCGGGTTGCCAGCGGCCACTGGACGCTGCAGAGGCCAGCGCAATCCCACCCAGAGCCCCCAAGGGGGCACCGTCCTGCTGACACCTTGATTTGGGGCTTCTGGCCTCCAGACCATGAGAGGACAGCCACCCAGAAGGGACAAGGTTATGAAGTCCCGGAAGCGAACACACGTGCTGTCAGGTCCCAGGACGCTATCAGGCCTGCCTGAGCTGCGGGCCGCCACCCGCCTCCGCTGTCCGCAGACGCAGACGCTCAAGCTGCTGGGGAGGGTCTCCTTGCCAGCTGCCCTGGGAGGCCCTGGAGCCTGGCTTCGGCAGGCAGCTGCCCTGTGGCCTCTCTGGGAGGAGAAAACGCCCCACCACGCTGAGCTGGTGCCAGGGCTCCAGGAGGGCATCGTGGACCTCCCCTTCCTTACCTCTGCGGCCCGGCCCTGGGTCTCCGTGAGAGCAGTTAATGGCTTTATTTTGGGGGGATTCTGCCTGGAACAGCTGTCCAGAAGCTGGTCCAGCCTCCTGGGGCCCCTGGGTGTCGACACTGGTGGCCCCAGGCCCATCTCCACAGGCCGCGTCCGCACATGGTTAAGATGTCACTCAGAGCCCCCGGGAGACGGTCATCACACCCTTGGGCCCCGTCTGGTCACCCTAGAGGGGACATGGAGGATGGTGCCCTGGTGGCAGTGGCACCTGTCCCTCCTGCTCACACTCCATTGGTCAGAGCGCCTGTGGCCTGCCTACCTGTGTGGGGACCAGGAGGGCAGCTGAGGAGGACCAGGGGAGCGTCCTGGCCTTGCCAGACACCACGGGGCGCACAAGTGCACAGTCGTCCTCGTAGGTCTGAAAATCAGTCCAACTGGGCCTCGGCGCCTGTGCGTGCTCCCCACCTGCCCCTCGTGGGCCTGGCCCCCGCCCACTGCAACACCCTGGCCCCGTGACGTCGGCTGACGGGGCCGCACAGTTGGTGCTTTCCAAACACGGGTGTTGAAGGACAGAGACGCTGGACAGTCAAGCTCTCGCCCCTCCACCCTGGGCTGAAGGATACCCTCCAGGAAGAGGAACTCGGCTGGACATGTGGTCACCGGCGGTCCTGCTGGGGCTGGGCTCCATTGCCTTCCCTGTGTCTGAGCCAAAGATGGAAGCAGGCCTCCCTCTCTCATGCCCCTCGCCCTGAGCGTCCAGGCCCAGGGGAGGGGCCGCAGGAAACCAGCCTCTCGGAACGCCCACCTTCACGTGGCCCTGATCCTCCCGAGAGCAGAGGGTGAAGTCACTCACATGTCAGAGTGACATGTCTTATCACCAGGTTCCCCCAAGCAGAGACCCGAGGGACAGGACAGGGTGCCACGGAGCTGCACGTCCAGCGTGCCCTAGCCAAGGCCCTGGGGCAGGAAGGGTGTCCAGCCCTGGTGGCCTGCCCTTCTCAAGCTCCGCCTCTCTGATCTGGGTGTTTCCTGACCAGTCTAGACCCAGGATATTAGAGATGTCCCTGTTGAAGAGCCTATCTCAGTGCCCAGGCCCTGATGCCACCCCCCACTGTGGGCCCAGGTCCCCTTGTTCTCGGACCCTTCCTCCTGCTGCCTGTTGGTGCAGCCACGGGGGGGGGGGGTGTCCTCATTCCAGGCATGGCGGCATAGCCTGGGTGCCGAGGGGGGCCTGCAGGGGACAGGAGCCTCCCCCAGAGAGGACCCGGGCCCCTCCCGTGCTGGCACATGGCCTGCTACTTCATCAAGTGGTCACCACTCCTTGGCCTGGGTCCCGCCTGGGGCAGGACCGGGGTTATGAGCTTCTGCAGCTCCTCACTGTGGCCATATGGTCAGGCCGAGCTGAAGGGGCAGCAGCACGTCCCCATGAGGAATCTCCTGGTGGACACCCGACTCCCCAGGGGCCAGGAGAGCCTTGGTCATGTGACAGCCCCGCAGGGTGTTCCGTGGGTGGAACTGATTTGGGAGGTCAGCTCCACCTCCTGGGACACGTAGCCTTCCTCGGTGGAGACTAGAGCTCCTTGGCAACCCTGCGTGCCGGACGGCTTGCACGGCGTCCCGCGGTGGGCTCTCTGGGTCAGACCCTCCCTTAGCCCCCTTTCACGGGGTGACTCTGCTGTACCCCACGTTCTCTGTTCCCTTGGAGAATCTTGGCCTGAGCTGGCGCGGGCTGTAGACAGCCTCCTGCCCCTTCACTCCTCCCCAGGGGTCTGCTCCCCGCGCCCTGCAGGGTGTCCTCTCCTCTGACGGGCAGGTGTGGGCAGGGCGGCCTGGGCGGCCGCTCCCACGGTTTCCAGTAGCCTTGCTGCACGCTGTGGTCAGCCGTCAGGAGTGAGTTTGCCTCCACGTCCATCGGAAGGTGAGGCTCAGAGCAGCTCTCAGCACGTGGGGTGGACGGCGGCACATGCGACTCTCTGCTCTTTGGCTTGATCAGACCGTGGGCCCCTGACCGGCCTTACGCTCTGCAGAGCATCCCGCTGGTGTGGTCCGTCCAAGCTGCGAGCAGATGAAGCTAGCGAGTCGGAAATGGCGAGTGTGTGCCCTGTGGGGGCACGGGGGCCGCCAGGAGGGCAGTCAGGGCGGCACCCAATCCCGTTGTTGGGTGTTGATTCTCTGCCACTAAGAAGGAAACGCAGGCCTGGGCAGCCTCTGTGTGCTGCCCAGGAAGGGCCTCTGCAGCAACACTGACCGGGCCCACTCATCAGGTCCAGGGACGCCTGCTAAATACGAGTGGGCACAAGGCCAGAAAGAGCGTCCAGGGACAGTGGGGTGGAGGTAAAGCAGCCTCTCGGCCCTCGCCCAGCAGACCATGCATGGGAGGACAAGATGTCCCCACAGAGGGCCACGGGCTCCGGAGCGGTGTCTTCACAGACTGCACTGCACAGCTGGCCACCTCTCCAACGCAGTCCCTGACACTCTCCTTGCCCTGGCAGGGCTGGGCCTCTCGCTGCGCAACCAGCATCACCCCAGAGTCACCCACAGCTTGTGCTGCCCGGCTGCCAGAGTCCTGGGTGGTACAGAGACGGCCCGCCTCGGCCGACACGGGTCACGATGGTGTGGCCTCCCTCCCTCCGCTGCTCGCCTCCTCCCCGGTCTGCCTCTTGGTCTCCTCCTGGACACATGACCTGCACCCACACCCTGAGTCGAATGTCCCCCCACAAAGGTCTTTTGGGACAAACGGTTAAAATGAGCCACTCAGGCTCTGGGGCAGCCAAGCCCCGTGTGCACTCCCACATCGTCACCTTGGTAGCTCTGGGACCCTGCACAAGCCACTGCCCAGCCTCTCTGAGATCCATTTTTTGGTAAAGGAGAGGGAATGGTGGGACCCCAGGGGCTGGCCCGTCTGAAGGCAGTGGACGGCTGGGTGCCACGAAGCACTTAGGGCTGCGCCCGCCCTAACCCTAACCCTAACCCTAACCCTAACCCTAACCTGCTGCTGATGGCAGCAGTGACGAGGAGGGCAGGGAATGTGGTCCCAGCGCTGCCGCCCTCACCAAGCTTCCTAGCAATTAGACGTCGTACCAACGGGGTCACCGTCACCCGATGCCTGGAGCTTCTTCTCAGTCCCCGCTGCGGAGCCTGCAGCTGAGACAAAGCTGCGCAGTCAGAAGCAGAAGGAGAAGTGGAGCTGTGTGACTCAGGGAGGAGAGCGGGCTCAGCGCCGGGTGAGGGACAGGTGGCACTTACGTCCCGATGGCTGGGAATCCCCGCTCTCTAAGACACTCCCTCCTCTGGAGGGCGCTGCCACCGCTCTGCTCCTGATCTACCGCTGGACGCTGAGCCCATGAGATGGACACACTCCTTTCATACCACACCCGGAGTCCCTGGGCACTGGCCTTCTACCCCATGCTTACTCCCAACTCAGAAGTTTCTCAGAGAACCAGCCCTGCTCCTGGGGTCCCCAGCATCCCTGTCCTCTCCCAGGGTACCCCTCCTTCTAGAAGATTCTCCTGGCCTGCTGACCCGGGCAGCACTCTGCCCATCGGGCCTTGGGTCTGGTCTATGAACCTAGTCTCTGCATGCTGTGGGGGTCCCTCTGCTACTCACGGCCTGAAGCGCTAACGTGGGTTCTGGATGCTGCTCTAGGAGAGGCAGGCCCCTGTCCAGGGGGGCCGAGGCTCTGGGACACCTTGCTCCCTTGGCTCTGGGTGTCGGCAGCAGCCCCAACACCCCAGCCACATGGTTCAATAGCTGAGGGGTGCCTGGAGCCCCCTGGACCTGGTCAGGCTCTCCCACGGCTCACAGACAGAAGCCCCCACAGGGAACCTGGCCTTGCTGGATGGATCCTGCTCCTCTGTGTGCATCTTGGTGGTGGCCACAGTTTCGGGCAGACAGAGAACCAGGAACCCTCTGATCTACGCAGCCTAAGAGCACTCCTGCGTAGAAAAGCCAAGCTCCAAAGCCGGGTGAAATGGAGGCGTATCCTCTAAAGGGAGGACTGAGCCTGCGGAAGAGGAACGGAAATGTCCACAATCCAGAGTAGTCACTGTGGGGAGGCAAAGCTGCTGCGGGGGCTGGCCACAGATGCCTGCCTCAACACCAGGGCCTGGAATGGGCTCCCAGGACAGGGACTGAGGCCCTGTGACCCCAAAGGGTGAGAGTCAAAGCTGAGACTTCTGCATAAAACCAGGGTCCCTGCTATGACTTCAGCAAGAAGAATGTGTATTCACAGACCAGCCCAGCTGCTCGGGTGGACAGGGGTGTTTCCTGTTGGGGTCTACACGGAGGTGGGGCTGCAGTTTGGGTAGATCTGGTGTTCCCCCAAGGTCCATGTGTAAAGGGTTGGTCCCCAGGGTGGTGGTCTTGGGGGGTGCTGTGGATCTTTGAACACCTCCCTAGTGGAAGGTCCTTAGGCCTCTGGGGGCCTGCCCTCAAAAGGGACTGTGGGACCTGGGCTCTCAGTCTCTCCGTGTCCCTGAGCTGACATGTGCCCACTTGCCCTAGCGTGCTCCTGCCATTGCGTCTGGAGCACTACCAGGTCCCAAGCCAGTGGGGGTGGCCCCAACTTGCACTGGAGCCTCCAAAACTGAGAACTAAACAAACCACTTCTTTTTATTGCATTGTTGTCTCAAGTAGTTTGCTTTAGTAACACAAAGTTGACTAGGCAGAAGGAGATTTTTTAAAAGTTTCTCCTTTTAAATGCTGACGAGAAACATTTCCACAACAGTGAAGTAAGGATCCCCCATTCCACTTTTCTAGAAAAGCAAGGACACTGAAAAGAAATCGTCAAGGTCAAGTCTTCTAGAACTCGGTAGTTCCCAAGAGGCTCCAACAATCTGAAGAGAAATCTTTAAAACCGGAAAAGTTTGGATTTCGGTGACAGAGAGCTTTGTGGCATTTTTACCTGCCCTTCCCCTCCTCCCAGTCGCCTAGTGGCCTTGAAAACCAACAGCCGGTCCATCATGATAAGTGTGAAAAACAGACCTAACAACCACTGCAGGGCAAGTCCCCACATAGCCCTGGGATCAGAAGGCCACAGGCATCGCGGGGCCATGCATGGGCCCAGGGAAGACTGCAAGGCCCCAGGCTCTCACCCTGGCTGACCTGAGACGGCAAAGGCAGAAGGCCAAGGCAGAGCTGTGACCTGGCAGCTGGCATATGGAAGTCTCCTTCAGGTCAGGAAATCTCTTTCTAAACATCAACTACCACGAGGCAAAACTGAGACTTCAGTGGCCACACTCGATAAGGAATACAGACGTCATAGAAAGAGTTAATAAATCCACTAAATAAACAAAGGGCATCAAAGAACATATAACAACAACAAGAACTCTGAGTGGGCGAGGGGACTCTAAGTTCCAAAGTTAACAGCATTATATTACTTAAAATGTCTACTTTAAAAAAATATATATGAGCCAGGTGTGGTGATACAGGCATGTAATCCCAGGGATGGTAGGCTGAGGCAGGAGGATTGCAAGTTTGAGGCCAGCCTAGCAACTTAGTGAGACTCTGTCTTAAAATTAAAAAAAAAAAAAATAAGAGCTAGGGATATAACTCAATGGCAGAGCAACCTTGAGTCCAATTCCCAGTACCACCAAAATAATAATAATAATAATAATAATAATAATAACAAAATACAGTATGAAATGTGCAAAGAAATTTTGTGTGAAACATACATAGGGTTAAAAAAAAGTCAGTAAAATTTGCCCCTGCAGAAGTCCAGATCTGGACTTACTATACTATTAACCATATGTTCAAAGAACTACAAGGGAAGTGTGAGGATGATACCTTGTCAAAGAGAGAATATCATAAGTCAGCAGAAATCATAAAACATCACATAGGAAATCCAGAGTTGAAAAATATAAAAACTGAAGTGAAAAGCAAGATAGAGAGCACAGGAACAGATCTGAACCGGCAGCAGAGCTGGTGACCTTGAAGCTGGGTAAACTGAGACCCAAACTGCCTGGATTTCATGAAAAACATGAACCGACACTTTCAAGAAGCTCAATGAACTTCCAATGGGATGAACCCATGAGGTCCACACTTAAGTGCCTTACAGTCAGCGTGTCAGAGGAAATAGAGGGACGCGTTCTGTGAGGGCAATATCATCCTGGCATCTGACCAGATAACGTCATTCCAAGGGGGGAGAAACTCCAGTCAGAATCCTTTATCAATATTGATGCAAAAGTCCTGAAAATACGAACGATTCAAATTCAGCCAATACAAAAACTGACACATCTTGACCAAGCAGAATTCATTCACGAATGTGAGGCTTCTCCAACATGAAAACAAATGAACAACACATCCAAGGTGGCCGACTCTACAAAGAACAGAGGTTACTTAGCTCACGGTGTAGGAGGCCCAAGGACAAGGTGATGGTGCAGAGGGGGACCTTGTGGAGCTGGTGGAGCGTGTGCAGGAGGAAGGATCACATCTTCAAACAAGAAGCCAGAGAGGAAAGCCAGGCTCAAGCGCTGGCAGCAACCCTGCCCCGAGGACCAACCAAGGGTTGTGAGTGGCACCTCAACCCTTCCACGGGCATGCACCGCTAGCCCCAGGGCCTCCCACAGACCACCTCTTAGAGGCCCACCACCTCCCAACACTCACTCTGAGGGCCAAGACTCCAGCACGTAGCCATAGTGACTGCTGTCCCCAGCCTCTGGACACAACAGTAGTCAAGGAAAATTTTTTTTGGAAAAGTGGCTTATTCTAGGACCAGACAGGGGACATTTGAAATGACCTGGAACATCTTGTGAGGCTAGAAAGTGAGAAGGCTAAAAAGAGTTTTTCTCCTTAATGGGGAGAGAATGTCTGAGGACCCAGGAACCAATCAGAAAGGGCTCTCACTGCCAAAGCTGGAACGATTTGAGTCATAAAATAAATAATGATGATATTGGAGTAAAACCAGAGGGAGAGATGGTAGCAAGCAGTCCACAAATTTAAATTATGAATAAATAAATATGGGAGAATATGTTATTCTTCTGTACAGAAACCTTCCAACTAGTACATGTAACATCAATTGATGGGCAATTTCAAATGACCACGGTGATGTGCTGCAGGCAAGATCCACAGGTGAGTGCTGTCGTGAGTGAGTAAAAGTTTAAAGAGAAACTGGGGCCACGCAGGTATCTCCCTCAAATATTTATTAATTGTAAATGAAAAATAGTAACATTATGGCAGAAAGTCCTGGGGGACACCACCCTCATCTAGGGTGGTGCCAAACCCCCAGTACAATGGAGTGACGTCCGAGAGCCCTGATCCAAGCGCTGGGCACACTTCCCCAACCCCATAACCATGACCTTATTGTGAGAAAGCGTAACAGACTCGGGGTCTTCACAAGGGTGGGCCCATGAACAACGAGGACACCCGGGGGAGCTCCTGTCTCGGATTGGAGGGACAGGGAGTGGGCAACTAATCCCAGCCAGCATCTTAGCCCGCGTTGGAACAGAAGGTGTCAGCGGAAGGCCGAGGAAATTTCTACAAAGTCCACAACTTTGTTCAAAAGAATTGACTGAAATGAATATCTGGGAAATTTTTTGACTTTTAAATTGAATTCCAGATCTGCCCCTTCAGACTCAGAGCATTTTAAGGATGGTCTCTGTTGTAGCCAGCTTTTTTGCCACTGTGACCAAAAGGCCTGACAAGAAAAGTTTTAGAGGAAGAAAAGTTTATTTGGGGCCTCACAGTTTCAGAGGCCTAAGTCCAGAGACGCCGTCTCCACTCGTCAGGGCCTGAAATGAGGCAGAACGTGGTGACAGAAGGACGTGGGCAAGGAAAGCAGCTCAGGACAGGGCACCAGGAAGCAGAGAGAGAGAGCTGTGCTCAGCAAGGACAGAATATAAACCCCCAAGGCACGCCCCGGGGCCCTCCTCCAGCCACAGCCCACTGCCTACAGTACCATCCAATTAATCCCATGGGAGATCAGTGCACCGTCACCGTCATTTCACCTCTGAACTTCCTCCATTGTGTCCCACAGGAGCTCTTGGGGGACACCCCACATCTGACCACTGCAGTCTCTGAAATGTTTAGCCAGTATAAAATCCCGACTCTAACCAACTGTTTCAAAGAATACAAAGAAGGAAAGGTTGCCAAATCATGCAGTGATGATAAAATCACCTTGATGTTTAGATCAGAGATCACAGGTTAAATTCATTCTTGGCCATAGATTTTTTTGAAGCCATAAATAAAACAGCTAAAAATTAAATCCAGCAATGTGACACATGGAAACGCACTCCACAGAGCGTGACCGAAATGGGCTTATCAGAGTAATGCAAGGATAGTTGGACCCTGGAAAGTCTGGTTCAGGTCAGCGGCCGTATGCATTGACCATGCTTAGGTTTAAGGCAGTTGACGGAGGGAGTTGAATAACTGTGGCTTAAACATGTGTGGTCTCACTCTCCCTCACCAAGCACATTGGAGAAGCCCTCCCGCCTGGTGTGGTGCCCTGCTCAGAGGTCATCTGAGGAGCCAGCCTCTTCTCTCTTGTCCTCTGTGTGGTCACCCCCAGCTGTGTGCTCCAAGGTGCTCCCCAGCTTCAGGCCGTGTCAGTACGGTTGGCACCTAGTAAGATGCACACAGATAGGGAGTTGTGCACGTCCTGTCCCCTGGGTTATCAACTCCTCAGCATGAACACACCAGCCACCAGTGGGCTTGGCTGTGGGCTTATTCTGGATGGCCATGTGCTGAGCTCTATTGCTCTGGTAGAATGAATTTCTATCTAGTCATTTCAGAGCCCATGGCACCCCAGGGTCTGGAAATGACTCTCTGCAGAACAACAGAAGAGTCATCCACCCCAACACATCCAGCACACAGCAGTAGTAAGAGGGACCAGAAGGGCTTAGCAGATGTCCTCAAGGTGCCCAGTCAGTTGATAGGGAGACTGACCTTGGTGGGTCTCACCTAATCAGATGAGCCTTTAAGGTAGGGGTGCAGAAGAGATTTGGGAGTACAAGAGATGAGACATGAGGGACAGCCTTTGTTGCTGGTCTTGAACATGGAGGAGGCCATATGTCAAGGCCTTGAGAACAGTTCTGGGAGCTAATAGCAGAGCCGGCCAATGGCCAGCAAGAATTGAAGACCTTGGTTCTATAGCCACAAGGAACTGGCTTTTGCCAACAGCCACAAGGAACACTTGAAAGAGGATCCTGAAATTCAGAGAGGGACACAAGCCAGCTGACACCTTAATCGCAGCCTCTGGAAGTGCTGAGCCAAGGAAGCAGCCAGACTCCTGACCCACAGAAACCGTGAGATGAGGTGATGGCGGCCAAGCTGTGGCGTGCTGGGCAGTTCATCAGACAGCACAGAAATCCAACTCATTTCTCTCTACTCGCAGCCCACGGGCCCCTCCAAGCTGGGCCTGTCCTTGCAGACTCGGAACAGAACCATGTTTAAAAGCAGATGCACCCACACGCGGATTCCCCTGATGGCCGCAGGGCGAAATACCTGGGAAAGAACAGTGTTTTTAATAAGTGGTACTGGGCCCACTGGACAGAGGCAGAGCTTCCCCCTGACCTCCCAGGGACTAGGTCCACTGGACAGAGGCAGGAGGAGCCAGAGCTTCCCCCTGACCTCCCTGCAGGCAGGAAGGACTGTCCAGTGGATCATGCTGCATATGTGAGAGGAGAAGGCACAGCTGCAGGCCAGGCTCAGATGTCCATGACTGGGGCAGCCCTTTAGCTTTAAGGGGAACCCTAAAGCACCGTCGGTGGGGTAAAGGTCATGCCTCACGTCACGTGGAAGGGAAGGAATTCCAGCCCCTGGCACCCTGGTGAGGAGAGAGAAGGCACACCCGGGCCCGGCCGGGGCCCTGCAACCAGGAGCAGAGTCTGGAAGCTCAGGCCCTGGGAGCAGGTCAGCTCTCCCCTGGAGCCATGTGGGCACACACAGGCCCCGGGAAAGGCAGTGCCGACCTCCTGAGCCACCACCACACGCGCAGCCTTGTGGCACCCGAGAGCCTGGCAGTCCCCGGAGGCAGGCGGGTGGAGCCGTGGGAGGCCACGGCGAGAGGAGAGACACTGGGGAATCCTACCTGGAGCCCCGAGACGTGCCCCCGGCTGGGAAATCCATCTGGGCGGGTACTCAGCAGAGAGTGTCTGCCCTCCAACCTGTGATCAGAGTTCAGAAGGTGAAAGTGGGTAAGGCCCCGCGACTTTCGGACAGTGAGTGGACCACGCCTGTGGACGGGCAGCATAGTGGAGGAGCAAGATGCACCCAAGCTCTCCCACAGCAGCCCCACCCTCCCCACAGGGGCTCCGCGGGCCGCGAGGGTTGTGGCTCTGATGCAAGGTGTCCCTCAAAAGCACTCCTGTGTCAAAGCCCAGAGTGAGGTGGTCTGATGAGGGAGCTGTACCCAGGGGCAGGTTGATCCATTTGATGGACCACCGGGTGGTAGCCACAGGCAGGCCCAGCAGGGCGGAGGCAGGGTCCTGGGACAGCCTGTGGGGCCTCTGTGTTGTCTCTGACGCTGTCCCTCCCCCACCCTGCCCCCTGGCCTCTGTGAGCTGAGCTGCTCTCCCCACGTGCCTCCGCCATGATGCTCCACCTCACTCCGACTCAGGGCAAGGGAGCCGGCCGGCAATGGACAGGGCCCTGAAACTGACCCCAAACAACCCTTCCTCCTCCAAGTGGCTCTCGTCGAGTGTTTTGATCACAGCGACACAAAGCAGAGTGACTCACACACGCCAGGAGATGGAGGGCCTGGGGCACCTTGATCCCGGTGCTGGATACACGTGTCTGACAAGTCCCCACTGTCCACCCACTGCCCGCTTGCCACTGCCACGTGTTTTCTTTTAATAAAATGCTCATTCAAAACAGATGAACCACGGGAAGAAAAGCTAGAAGCCCAACGTCCCCGGGGAGAGATCGGGAGCTTCACAGGGTGGGGACCCGAGTGCCCATACCTGTCCCAGCCCAGGGCTCACCTGTCGGAGGGAGGCTCTGTGAAGGAGGGTGCCTGGGCCTCACCGGCCTCCAGCAGCAGAACACAGGCTGCCCCAACCGAGCGCTGGCTGCCTCAGTGCCCGGGGGTGGCGGGCACAGCTGGCATGGTCCCCTCCTGTCCTGGGACGAGTTCCTCCAGGGGAGATGCACGGGGCCCAGCCTGCTGGAGCCTGACCCCGGCAAGCCCCCGCCCACACGTGGGAGTGACAGGACTGCAGCAGCAGACACCCACCAGGGCCCAGGCGTCCCGCCCCAGGAAGCCAGCTCGAGTCCCCAGCTGGACGTAGCACCTGTGCAGGGCCAAGGGGCTCCAGGTCAGCTGGACGCAGGAAGAATAAAAGAAGCCACCACAGGAGGAGGCCTTCACAGCACTGGAACCAGATGAACGTCATAGAGCCCATAGGTGATGGCCCGGTGGGAGCAGAGGAGGGTGACCAGCCACCTCACATGAGGACCAACAGGAGGGCAGAGGTCCACGCGCAACCCTCTGGCCATTCCCCATGTTTGACTCCAGGCTCCAAAGGTTCCATGTTATAAAAGTCCCTCAATGAAGGCCACAGACACAGGAGCCTGAGTGACCCTTGAGCCCTGCCCGGCTCCTTCTGTTGACCTGTGCACCCTCACGTCCTGCAGGGAGCAGGGAGCCCCAAGCCTCCCGCCTCTGGGGTCTGCTCTCACTCAGGGCCATGGTGACTGGCCACGTCTGCTGCCATCTGTGTGTGGCCGTGCACTGGGGTCTGTCTTCCTTAGGGAACTTCTCGGCTGGAGAGGGACACCTCTGAGCTCTCATCCAGCCCCGGGAACACCCCAAAACAGCAAACGTCCAAAGCCCTCCTGATGGCCACCACTGGACAAACCCACCTGGCCAAGCAGCAGAGTGTACACCTGCTGGAGACCGGCATGGGCTATCAGCTGCCCCCCATCAAGGGTGGACGGCCTGAAGGGTGAGGTCTTAGGATCACACCAGCTGGACCAGGGGCCATGGCTTCCTGTGCCCCTGGACACACGCACTGCTGGTACAGAGAGGGCCTGGTGGCAGGCCTGTGGGAGGCCAGGCCAGGTTCTGGCAGCAAGGACCACAGGTAGGGGTCATGGGAGGGCCTCCACCTTCCCCTGGCCTGGGGTGCTGGCAGAGGGCAGGAGGGAGGCACCTGGTCACCCAGCAGGGCATGCCAGGGCAGGCTGCCCCAGTTAATGGACCCTGACTGTCACTCCCCCGGTGCTAGGCTCCCGTCCCCTGCCCAGTGACCATCCTGAGGCTTTCAAGACCCCTGGCCTCCAGGAAGGCGTTTTGGAGAATTTGAGTTGGGCAGGGAGAACCTCTCCTGCGGGGCTCTCCAGGGGCTAGGAGTGGCCCCAGGCCATGCGCACTCACTCACAACTCCCCAGTTTTTCTGCCCTCCTCCCCAGGACCCCTGCCACCTGCTCAGGCCCCAGCCTATCCCAGGCCCCTGTCACAGCCCACAAAACAGCTCACACATCAGGAGGCCAGAGTGTCCCCCCATCATGGGCACTTAGCAAAGGCTGAGTGGATGGATGGATCGTTAGGGGATAAAAGGGTGGACGGACGGAGGGACGAGTCCGTAATGGATGGATGGGAGGATGGACGATGGATGGATGGTGGACAATGGGCTCTACCTGAATCTGAGGTTCTCCCCAGAGTACTGGTTTTTCTGATAAATCCCGCCACCAGCTTTCCCGAGGGACCAGGAGTTCTAGCAAGTGAGCTTCCTTGCTGGCCAGAAAGACACCTCCTTGACCGTGTGCAAGAGCAGCGATGTTCTCAGGTACCTGGGCACTTCCCAGGACTCAATGAACTAGGCCCGAGGCGTTGCCTTCCGATGGCTGAAAGGAAACCGGCTTTGGATGGGGCAGGCTCCTTCCAGGCGCCTTGGGCTCTGAAAATGCGCAAGGTGAGAAGGAGTCCGTTTGTCCACGGTGTAGTGACATCGTGCGAGGAGACTGGTAAGCCCTCGGAAGGCCAGGCAGCTGTGTGCCGTCAAATAACCTAGAGCCAAAGGCGGGGCTGGGTGTCAGGGCAGGGGCCTACCCACAGCTGGAGAACCTGGGTGGCTGATTAAAGGTGGGCACTTCCTGCCAAGGACGGCCACGTCCATGAGGACCAGAGCTGCGGAACAGGGTCGGTAGATTCTCCAGGGAGAGGGCTCAATGTCGAGGTTCTGGAGAGACCACAAAGGCCTCAGCCCAGTGAGCGGAAGAGGCCTTCCTCCACAGTGAAACAGCTTGCCACCTGTGGGCATCTTTTCCTTGTCACCCAAACAGGGTGGCCACAGGCTCGGCAGGCCTGCGCCCACAGAGGTTCCCACAGAGTCCGCCGCTGGCCTATTGTGCAGAGTATCAGCGAGTTTTGTAAATGCCAATAAAAAAATAAAAGCTGCTATTAAAATCGAAGCCCTGGCACATACCTGGTTTAGATCACGCTGGAGCTGGCCTTCTGCTCTGGAATTCGCAGCATCTGTCCCAATTAAGTCTTGTTTTTTAGCTTAAAGATATTAGCCCGATCACTAGCGTTCTGTTTGGGACATGAATAGGGCATTGTTCTGCCCCAAGCAGCCCTGCAGACGCAGCAGACACCATTAAACGGCTTTGCGGCCCAATTAGAAGTAGAGGTGGGCTGGCAGTGGGGGCGGGGGCTGACCACCAGGGCACAGTGCTGGGTGGACGCGGAGCGGGGGGAGGGCGGCTAACTCAGTCCATGTGTGGGGAGAGCCGACTCCAGCAGGCTCGTCCCCAGCTCGTGACAAGCAAAGACGAGGCTCATCCATCTTGAGGCGCCCACTGCCCAAGCAGAGTGGCCAAGCGGGAAGGGGCAGTGGCCTGTGGGGCCCAGCGCTAGTGCAGCAGGAGTGGCCAAGGTTAGGTTCACACCATGTCTGCCAGCTGCACCCACTAGGCCTGCCCCCCCATCGGGGCACACACTCAGACACACACCCACACTTGCACAGCCACAGGCACACACATGTGCACACACACATTTGTGCACACACCCACACACTCACAGGTACACACATTCATGCACACTTAGACACACCCACACTTGCACAGCCACGGGTACACACATGTGCACACACACACTCATGCACACGCTCAGGCACACACACAAGAGTGCACATCCCCGTGAGAAGCACATTTCCTCACATCTGCCTCTTGCCTGCTCCCTTGCCCAGTCTAGGGACGTGTGCCGACAGGAAGGCCTGGTCCGTCCGCCCAGTTGCAGCTGCCCCTGCTCATGGGTCAAAGACCTCTGTGGAAGCGCAGCCACTGCCTGGGGTGGCAGACTCAGGGTGTGGCAGAGGCAGTGTCTGCGGGGCCCTCCCTGTGCCTCCCAGGTGCTCTGCCAGAGGACGGGCTGAGGCACCGGCAGGACTTCCCTGGGTCCGCGCAGGGGATGAAAACCCAGGCCAGGTGCTCAAGGCCACCATTCTCGAGCTGTCCCCTTGCAGAACAAGCACCTTGCCGTGCACCAGTTACCCTCACAGAGTCGCAGAAAAGCCTGCAAGACCCGGCTGAGCGCTTCCCTAGCACCCTGCAGCTGCCTGGCAGGTCACCTGGGCATCGGAGGGCTCCTGGGCTCTCTCCCTCCTCCAGCTGACTGGCCATGGCTTTGCCCCTCCGATGGGGGAAGCAAGAAGGACAGCGCTCTCCTTGACCAGCCCACACGGAGAACCCCAGCCTATGCTGGCACCCCTGCCAAGCACACAGAGGCCCGAGAGGCTGGCCATTCACCCTGGCCTGCACAGCAGGATGTGCCCAGGGAGGGTCCACCTCCCCCCACGTCAGTCCCAGCTCTGGACTCCCAGGTGCCTGGGCTCTCAGGTCACCCCTCATACGAGCTGCCTTTCCTGTCACCGTGAACCCCTGGAAACGGTGCTTCCTGAGGCCACCCTAGTGCCAAGGGGTGGGCACTCCTGGCAGTGAGCCAGTGACAGCCCGCGTGGACGCCCGCCCTCTCCACGGACGAGCTCTGGGGCAGCGCTTCGGGCCGACCACTGAGCCCCAGAACCCTCACCCTCTGGCTGAGATCAGGCCCTTCTGGGACATCCCCAAGCACAGGCCTTCAGGCTGTCACAGAAACGCCCTGACTGGCAGAAGCAGCAACGAGGCACCAATGCGAATGGCATCCAAATTCTTCCAAGACAAAGAGTGAATAGAATAGATAACTGGCATGAGCTTAAGCCGTATTAAAATTCCATTTTGAAATGATCTAATATCAGCAATTGCGTATGGTGTGACTCAAGAGCCATGGGGATGGGTGGATGGTGGATGGAAGGCAGGGAAGAGAGGAGTTAACGACGGGTGGAGGACGGGCGAAGAGCTGGACGATGGTCAACAGGGGGCCAGCTGCTGAGCACCCAGAGCCATGTGATGGGAAAATACTAGAACAGGATGAAGGATTTTAAATATTTTCTATTTCTTCTTGCTTTTCCGTGCTTTCTCGATCCTCTACAGTAAGCACATCCGGCTTCCAGAATCTGGGGAGAAACAAAGGTTTCGGCTTAGCCCTCTCCTCCTGGAGCTAGGGGGACGGGAATCGGTGCTGAGGAGCCGGCCTGTCCTGGCTCCTGGGTCTGAAACAGAGGGGCCTCTTTCTTGGGCAGCTCAGGCAGCCGCTGCCATGACATCATGCCTGTGGCGTGTAACTCGAGAAGCGCGTGGGGAAGGTGGGGCTGATTGATCCCTGTGCTGGTGTCCTCCCCAGGAGGCCGGGGTCTGCCCGAGGCAGCAGCTGGTTGTGTCTCTCACCAGTGATTAGGCTGGGAGCTGCGTCTTCACCCCACAGGGAAGATCTGGCGAAGAGTGTGGTGGGGTCACATTTCTGGTGAGCCTGCCAGGGTCCATGTCCGGGCCCCAGAGGAGACACATGTGTGCAGGTGTCTTCCA
This sequence comes from Marmota monax, assembly GCF_021218885.2. NCBI lineage: Eukaryota > Metazoa > Chordata > Mammalia > Rodentia > Sciuridae > Marmota > Marmota monax. The sequence continues at coordinate 7,325,363 of NW_026694750.1, forward strand.
GGACCCCTCCGCCTGCCCCGCCTGGCTTCCTGGGTGGGCTGCAGTTGTTGCCCCTTCTCCAGAGAAGACAGAAAGTGGGGAGGGCGGGGTGCTGTGTGGGGCAGCCTGGGAGCCGTGGCTGGGCTGGTGGGTCTGGAGGTGCACGAGGCCTAGGACCCTCGACGGCACCACCACAGGGGGACACAAGCAGACAAGGTTAGATCACAAGCAGACGCAGGAGAGGCCAGGTCAGGCTGGCCGCAGACCCAGGGACGATCCTGGCCCAGCCTGCTGGCTCGGGCTGCCCTAGCTCCCTCCTCCAGGCCTCAAAGACGTGCACCGGAGGGCGGCGTGCGAGAACACAGAGTCACCTTGGTGCTGGACCCAGGAAAGGACCGGCCAGTGCTTCTGATTGCCACCGGCGCCCAGTCCCCATGACTGGTGGATTTCAGGTACCAGGCAGACCTCCAGAACCCTGGGCTGGCTGTGCCAGGGCTCCCCACCCCGCGAGGTGAGGTGGTGCTTGTCTCGTGGGGCGTGGCCTGGTGATGGCACCCGGCCGTTCTCCACAGCTCCTTATTTCATGTTTCTTGAGTTCTCAGGGCAGGGTCTCCTGGCCAGAACGCCTCTGGGGCACCTTGTCGCTGCAAAGCCCCACACGTGGGGAGAGCTCGAGTGATGGCACACAGGTTGCTTGCAGTCTTGGGGGTGCTTGGTGGCACCTGGGCCTGGCAACGCTCCTCGGTGCCCAGAGCCCTGGGCTTCGTCTGCCTCCAGGTCTCCCAGGCGACTGGGTGGCTGAGCCCACATCTGCTTTGTCAGGAGGTCGAGATGTCCCCAGTGCTGCAGGGGTGCTGAGCCTCTGCCCCTGGACCCGGGCCAGCCACCCTGCAGAAGGGCCAAGCAAGGGCCACTTCTATTTCCTGACCCAGAAGCTGCTGTTGTTCCTGATCTCAGGTCACCCCTGGGGCAGCTGGGGCTCAGAGAGGCGAAGGAGCGTGCTCCCCGTTACACAGCGGCCCGCAGCAGTGCTGAGATCCAAGCAGGCGTTTCCCTGGCAGCTCTTCCTGGCCAGCATGCGGCCTCCTGGGGGCGGACGCCGGCCCAGGCCAGGCACAAGGCCGGCCACCCCGAGGGGCTCGCCTGCCGCACTGCATTAGCTAATGCAGGGTACAGAGGGATGCTAAGAAAAATCAATTTGCAGGAGAACCAGCCTTCTATTTCCGGGCAAAAACAATTACCTTTATGTTCAAGAGAAACGGGAGAAAGCACTTATTTAAATTGCTGTCTTATAACTACACAAGGAGCTATTTTCAGAAACCATTCAAATGTTTTTTTTCCTTCCTTTTCCTCAGAAATCCACCTTCACCCTGCCCCACGGGTGCCGGCTGGGGCTCCGATGGCCCGTCCACAGAGCCCCCGACCTCCAGCAGCGCCTCCGTGCAGCAGGGCTGACCGTCCAGAGTGGGTGAGCAGGGGGCCTGGGACCCTTCTGAAGCCATTAAAAACTTGGAGGCTGCAGGGAGGACGTGGCCTTTTCCCCGTGTGGGGGAGGGGAGGAGATAGGTCAGCTCCCCCCCGCCCCCCGACTGAGGCAGTTAAAATCAACGCAGCCCCCAAATCACATTAAGTATGTTAAGCAAACACACGGCAGGCGGCGTGGATATTAGGTCATTTCTCATAAATATTAATACTGGAGTTTTCCAACAGGCAAAAGTAGAGACAAAGATGCCCCTTCAGTTACGGCCTCTGACTCGCAGCCCCCGGGCAGGCCCAGCTGGGAGCAGCGAGCAGACCCAGCCCAGAGGACGGCTTCACCGCCCGGCCTTGCCGGAGGGCGAGGGCTCCGGCCCCGGGGGCTAGCGAAGGCGACGGACACGGCGTGGAGAAAACGTGGCGTCAGAGCTGGGACCGGCAGGCTGAGCCTGACCTTCCTGGCCTGCGGCTGCCTCTCACGGGGCATCAGACCTCTGCCCACCCACACCCACGCCAGGCAGGTCTGCGGGGCCTAAGCCCAAAGAACCAGCTTGGCCTCCATGTCCCTTTTGTGTGTGGGGACTGTCCCTCAGGGCCAGGAACTCTGTGAGCCCAGAGCAGACTTGACCCTACCCTTGTGTGTCCAGAGTGGTGCTGACCTCCTGGAAGCACCCAGGAAGGGATCCTGGAGGCCTCGGGCCCTCCAGAAGCCCTGGAGGTCACTCACCTGCCCGGTCACACAGGACCTGCATGGGCCCCAGAGATGCAGGCGCAGGTGAGATCTCACCCCACGAGCTCCAGCAGCAGGGTGGCTGGTTGTGCCTGGCCACCAGGATGCCCTCGCTAGGACACAGTGCAGGAGTCCTGCTCTCCTTGATGGCCCTGGGCTGGCCTCTGCAGCCCCTTGGCTAGCGGGAGCCAGGAAGGGGAGGGGATGTCAGTCCGTGGAGGCCGCACTGGGAGCCAGCCTCACTCTGAATCTTTACACACAGGTACTATGGGGCTTCTGTCCAGTAGCCAACCAGGCCAGCAGCATGACCAGACACAGAGGGAGGGGTGGGGGAGAAGAGAACATCTGCACACACTGGCACAGGCTGGGCCCAAGACCCCACAGGCCTCCAGGTCTGCATATGGCCTTGCTGTGAACTGGAGGCTCCCACCAGCTCCCACCCAGCCCTCGGGGCCTCCTCCTCGGGGGCAGGCTGGGTGCTCCACCTGTGCACACCAGCTGGGCCTGGCACAGCTCTCCAGGGGGCAGAGTGGCTATGGCCCGGTGTCCAGAGTCAGAAGGTGGCCTGATGGTCAGGGAGTATGATGGATGAGGAGCCCGGAAGAGGACCTTCCCAAGCTCAGCCAATTTGACTTTCATCTGAAAGGTCTTTCACCTGTAGGTTCCACGACAACATGGTAGAGAGGGGGCTCATGATCCAATTGCTCAAAACCGGTGACAGCAGTTGGAGGAGGACGGCGGAGAGACTTCAGAGGAGCAGAAACCGGAGCAGCAGCAGGCTCTGGTCAGCAGCGTGCCTCTGGGAGATGGCTGGGCCTGGCCTCAAGGTCCTGAACGGGGAAAACCCGTGGACGCAGACCCCATGCCCAGGGAAGAGGTTGGTCAAGTGACATTGCAGGTGGACAGAAGACCCGGCCAGCAGACTTGTGTGCAGACGCACCACGGGGGTTGGACTCCACAGGGCTGCGGCAGGACATCTCTGAACAGTGGCCCCGGGGAAATTGTCCTCCCCTGAGCCTCTCGGGGTCAGTTGCCCACGGTCAGCCTCCACCCAAGATACTGAAAGGAGAAGTAGATGATTCACAAGCTTTAACTTGTGCATATTAATCATTTAGAACTATTAAGTACACGGAACGGTGGGCTCCTGGTGAGACCCTGCCACAAGCACCCCCAGGCCCTCCTCCTCCCCTCCCCTTCCCCTCGAGGGGAAGGGGAGGGGATTGAACTTGGGGCACTGGACCACTGAGCCACACCCCCAGCCCAATTTTGTATTTATTTAGAGACAGGGTCTCACTGAGTTGCTTAGCGCCTCGCTTTTGCTGAGGCTGGCTGTGAACTCCCGATCCTCCTGCCTCAGCCTGTTGAGTGGTTGGGATGATGGTGTGTGACTGCACCTGGCACCATGGTGTGTTTAGGGCTATGGCTCTGTAGTGTGATTTGAAGTCAAGGACTGTGAGGCCTCTTTTTGCTCAGGGTTGCTTTGGCTATTCTAGGTCTTTTGTTCTTCCAAATGAATTTTAAGATTTTTTTTTCTAGTTCTATGAAGAATGTCATCAGTATTTTGACGGGGATGGCATTGAATCTGCAGATCACTTTTAGTAATGTAACCACTTCAGCAATATCAATTCTGCCTGTCCAAGAACCTGGGAGGTACCTACATCTTCTGGGGTCTTCTTCAATTTCTTTGTGCAGCATTCTGTGATTTTCCTTGTAGGGGTCTTCCACCTCCTTGGTTAGATTCAGTTCAAGGTTTTTAAGCTATTATAAATAGAATTGTTTTCCTGCTTTCTTTCTCAGTGGGTCCATTATTAGTTTATAGAAAAGCCATTGATTTTTATATGTTGATTTTGTATCCTGTGATCATGCTGAATTTGTTTATCAGCTCTAAAAGTCTTCTCATGGAGCCTGTAGGGTCTTCTAATTATAGGATCATATCATCTGCAAACAGGAATAATTTGACTTCTTCCTTTTCTATTTGTATTCCTTTTATTTTTATTTTTTTCTCTTGTCTAATTGCTCTGGCTAAAATTTCCAATACCATATTAATTAGGAATAGTGAGAATGAACATCCTTGTCTTGTTCCTACCTTTACAGGTTTTTTTCCCCCACTCAGTATAGTGGGTTGGCATCTATAACGCTTACGATGTGGAGTCATGTTCCTTCTATTCCTAATTTCTCTGGGATTTTTATCCCAAAGAAGGTGCTGAATTTTGTCAAAGGCCTTTTCTGCATCTATCGAGATGATCCCATGGTTTTTGCCCTTGGTCCTATTTATGTGGGGCATTGCTTTTATTGATTCTCTTAGGTTGGACCATCCTGTGTCCCTGGAGTGAAAACAACTCGATCATGGTGTATGATTTTTGTAAAGTGTTGTTGGATTTAATTTGTGAACATTTTATCAAGGATTTTTTATCTGTGGCCATCAGGTATATGTGTTCGTAGTTTTCCATTCTTCGGGTGTCTTTCTGATTTGGTATCAGGGTGATTCTGGCTTCCTAGGAAGAGTGTCCCTCCTTTGTATCCCAGGGAATGGTCTGAGTGGCTTTGGACCTTGTTCTGTAAGATTGTGAAGATCTGGTGGAACTGGGCTGTGGACCCGTCTGGTCTGGACTTTCTTTGTTGAGAGGCTCTTTATTGCTGCTTCAGTCTCATTCCTGATGTTGGTCTGTTTATCTTTCTCTATTGTTCCAATTTTGTAGATGGTGTGTGTCCAGAAATTTACCTGTTTCGTCTATATTTTCCAAGTTTTGTGGAATACAAGTTTTCAGTAGTCCCTAAGGATCCTCCAGATTTACGTGTGTCAGTGGTGACATTTCCGTTTTTGACTCTGTCTTTTTAAATTGGGATCTTCTTTCTCTTTCTTTTAGTTAGTTTATCTAAGGGTTTATCAACATTTTCTATCTCTACAGAGAACCAACTCTTCATTTTATTAGTCCTTTGTAATATTCTTTTAGTTTCTATTGAATAAGTTTCAGCTCGGATCTTGATCACTTCTTTTTCTACTAGCTTTGTTATTGGTTTGTTCTTATTTCTCTGAGACTTTAAGATTCCTCATTAATTTATGTGAGATCTTTTGGTTGGTTGGTTTTAACAACAGCCTCGTTACTCTAAACCTCTCTATTAGAACAGCCTTCACTGTATCCCACAGATTGTGTTTACATTTTTGCTTTGAATATACAATTTTTAAAATTTCCTCCGATTTCTTCAATGACCCACTCATCATTCAAAAATGTGTTGTTCGGCGGCTGGGGCTGGGGCTCAGGGAAGAGCCCTCACCCAGTACATGTGAGGCACTGGGTTTGATTCTCACACCACATATACCTAAATCCATTTATATATTCATAATTAATAATTAAATAAAGGTCCATCAACAACAAAAAAAATTTTGAAATGCATTGTTTGATCTCTATGTGTTTATATAGTTATTGTGTTTTCTCTTGCTCTGGCTGAAATTCCCAATACCACACTAAATAGGAATAGTGAGGGTGAACATCCTTGTCTTGTTCCTAACTTCACAGGAAATTCTTTGAGGCTTTTCCCCCACTCAGTATGATGATTTCTAATTCCATTCCATTGTGATATGAAAAGACTCAAGAGGACATTTAAATATTTTCTGTATTTGCTGAAACTTACTTTATGATCTAATATATGATCAATCTTGGAAAAAAATCCCACGACTGGCTGAAAAGAAAGTGTATCCAGCTGTTGTTGGATGATAGATTCTGTAGATATTAAGCCCAGTTTATCTGTTGTATAATCTAAATCCAATGTCAGCTTTTTATGCCAAATAATGTTTATTTTTCTGAGATTAGGTGCATTGACATTGGGGCATAAACATTGACAGTTGTTATATCTTGTTGGACTGTTCCCTTTACCAGTACAGCATCCCCTTTGGCCCTTGGCTGACTCTGGCTTGGATCTGCTGTGTCTGGGGGAGACTGGCTTCTCCTGCTGGCTTATGGGCTCCCTCTGCATGGAACCTGCCTTCCTGGGCTTTACTCTCAGTCTGCGGATGTCTTTGCCTGTGAGATAGGAGCCCTGTTTATTAATCCAACCTGCCGGTCTGTGCCTTTCAGTTGGAGAATTAAGACTGTTTATATTCAGGGTTATTATTAGAAAGGTATTCATTTACTAATCCCTATCACTTTGTTAATTTTGTAAAGTTTGATTCATTCTTGAGTCTCATTTGTGTATCTGCTCTTCTGATGAGATCCATTCTTTTCTATTTGTGTTTACTTTCCCCTTCATGCATTCCTGTAGTTCACGCTCATCTTGGAAGGTTTTATTCCCATCTTGACTCTGAAGGATGACCTTGTGGTCAGAGTGTCCCAGATGGGCAGTTGTTTTCTTTCGGGGTTTAAAGCACATCATTCCGTGACTTCCTAGCCCTTTAGAGTTTCAGCTAAGAAACCTGCTGTTGTTCTGCTGGGTCTGCCTTTACGAGTGACTTGGCTCCTCGCTCACAGTTTTTAAAAGTCTCTCCTTGTTCTGAATTTTTAACGTTTTGACTATAATGAGTCCTGGACAGCTCGCTCTTGGTTCTATCTGGAGGTCTGAATGCCTGCAGGACCTGCATGTCCATTCACTGACCAAGTTTTTGGCATCACTAGTCTGCATCCGCCCCCCTCCAGCAAGATCTGTGTGTCCCAAGTGTGGCCTTTTAACGTCCCCAAGCACTTGTATATTCTGTTTATAGTTCCTTTTTTAACTTCATGACTGGCATCTTTTGACAGGCATCTTATTACCTTTTTAAATCATGTTTTCTCTGTTTCTTTTTAAAAAATATTTAATTTTTAGTCATAGTTGAACACAATACCTTTATTTTATTTATTTATTTATTTATGTGGTGCTGAGGATCGAACCCAGGGCCTTGCATGTGCTAGGCAAGCGCTCTACCGCTGAGCCCTATTTTCTCTATTTCCACGTTGAGATTTGCACATGTGCTGGGATGGCTATCCCTTCAGGGTTACGTGATGGTGTTTGCAGTGAGTTGCTTTCTGTTTACTGTGTGCCCTTGGGCAGGGCGTATATCTCAGGTCAGAGCACCCACCATGATCAATCCCTAACTCCACTCTGAGAGGGATAATTAATCGCCAGTACCTGTGGTCACTTGAGAGACAACTACGTACTAATAAAAACCATGAAAATCATTGGAAAAGTCCCCCACAACTCCTTTAGTCCAAAAGTGGAAAATGGGAGTACTACTCTAGGCTGAAAATCAGGTACTAAATAAAGTAAGATTTCTACTGAGCTCCAAGGGGCGTAAGATGAAAAGCAAAGAAGCAGCAGCAGAAAGGAGGGAAGAAGAGAAATGTGAGAAGAGCACGAGAGAAAAAGGAGGAGAAAGGGTTAAACATGAGCAAGAGGGAAGAGCAGGAATCCAGGAGGCACGGTGGAGCACACTGTGATCCCAGCAGTCGGGAGGCAGAGGCAGGAGGATCCAGTTCAAGGCCAGCCTCGGCAACTTAGCGAGGTCCTACGCAACTCAGTGAGACCCTGTCTCAAAACATGACGAGGCCGGGATGTGGCTCAGTGGTCAAGGGCCCCTGAGTTCAAGGCCTGGTGCCAAGAACACAAAAGGAAGAATAAATCAGATTAACACATCAGAACTTTAAAAGATACGTAGAATTTGATTAGAGTTTGTGATATCAAATAATGGGGTGACTTATCAAATGAACACAGAAGACAATACCAGTGAAATAAAAAACCAACACTGAAGAGTCTGAAATCACTCTTTGCTGGGGTGTTTGAAGGAGAGATTCCTCACTGAGCCTGCCAGGATTGGGCTCCGCCGGGATTGTGTCGGAGGCAAACTCGAGGCCCACACCTCCTGGGCGTATCCTCCTGGTTTCTCTAGATGTTATCAACTGCGCCCACTGTCTGCACTGCGCCCACTGTCTGCACGCTGGGTTGCAGAACTGTACATTGCGTCTCCCCCGTCTGGCTCACCTTTCTTCTCCAAACCCTGTGCAGACCTGAGGCCCTGGTGCCTCTCCACAGACCCCATCCTGCCCACCTCTGGCACGGACCTAGGGGCCCCTGCCGTTCCTGGCTGTGCCTGGTGCCTTAGAGCCCTCCGAATGGTCAGAGGGGATGGCCCTTGATGATCTGGGGCCCATCAGCCAGATCTCTCCCTGACAGGGACTGCCGCCTTGTGTGCCCATCTGTAGGACACCGCGCTCCAGGGCTACCAAAACAGGCCCACCCCGCCTTCCATGGGAACGTTCCACGATGGGTCCGCGTGCTTGACACGCCCCTGCAGGGCAGATTTAGCCATGTTGAGCTGTGGCACTCTGTGCTCTTGCCGGTGGTTTGGTGCACGGCCCATGGCAGACAGCCAGCCGTGGTGGAAACGCACCCCTGGGCACCAGTGTGCTGTGCAGCACCGTGTGCTCTGCCCTGCTCCTCTGTGGCCAGCAGTGGGTGGGGCAGGGATCCCCTGTGGTGATGTTTGCTGGCATCTCCAGGGAGGGGAAGCAGTGGGATTTAATCCTTCCCAGAGCGGCACGCTTGGGCATGGTCTTCAGCAAATGGCTCCCCACCACCGTTCTCCACCGAGGAATGGGGAAAGAGGTGCCACTCACCCCAGCTTGCTTCCCGGCCCCTGCCCATGTTGATTTGGTCTGGCTTTCTTTCTACCTGTTTCTGAAGCAAGCTCATCAGCTTTGCTTCTGTCTTTCTCCTTTTGTTAATCCTCCCTCCCGACCTTTCCTCATGCCGCGGGTGTGGGTTCAGGGTGGTGAGCTCTTTTCTGCCTTCTGTTCGGTAACCAGGATTTCCGAGGCTCTCCCAGGCTCTGACAGCCTGATATTCCACCTTACTGTATTTCCTCTATCACCTCCTCAATGATTAGCTGTTCTTTGGCTGCTTTGACTCCAAACCAGAGGAGCTGAGGTCTGCAGCCTACCTCAACTCCACCAGATCGATTCTCTGACAGTTGTCAAGTTTTAAATTGCAGGGCATTCTGAGCAGCATGATGAAACCACTTGCCATCCCACTCTGTCCTTCTGAGGAGTTAATCATCTTTTTGTCCTACGTGTCCATGTCATATATGCTACCCACCCGTTAATCATGTGGAAGTTGTCTCAGTTACCAGACCAACTGCTGCTGCATCACAGTGCCTGAGTTCAAGTATTTTACTTAATAATAACCCTCAAGTACAAGAATAGTGCTGCTGCAATTTGATGATGACAAGAGATGCCATGAAGTGCTTTCTCTATGTGAGAAGGTGAAAGTCTAATAAAATACTCGGAGAGAGAGACCACATTTACTTGATTTTTATTGCAGTATGCTGGTATATTTGTCATGGTTTTTTATTAGTTATCAATCTCTTGCAGCCTAATTTATAAATTAAAGTGTATCATAGGTGTGTATATGTAAGAAAATGTGTATGTACATGGCTTGATACTATCTGTGGCTTCAGGCATGCACTGGGGGTCTTGGAACATGTCCCCCATGGACAGGGAAGGAGAGCTGAGCACACCGGGTGACTCCATTTTTATAAAGTCTGGGAAATGGAAACTAATCTGTAGTCATAGAAAATGGATTCATGGTTGGTTTGGGTTGGGGGCAGTGAGAGGAAGGGGTGGCAGGGGGCACTCGGAGACTGGGGGACAAAGGACATGCTCATAAGCTCGATTATAGTGAAGTCCTCAGGGGCAGAGGCTTTTTCCAGAAGTTATCAGATGGCAGACTGTTGTGGTTTGGATATGGAATGTGCCCCCCCACCAGCAGCAGCAGCAGCTCTGTGTGTTGAAAGCATGGTCCCCAATGTGGAGGATTCAGGGGGGTTAGGAAATGACTGGATCTTGGGCTGGGGCTGGGGCTCAGTGATAAAGCCTAGATGTGAGAGCCCTGGGTTCAACCCCAGGACCACCAAAAAGAAAAGAGAAGCAAAAAAAATGGATCATGAGTATTCTCACCTCATCAGTGGATTAATCCATTTGGTGGGTGAATAACTGGAATGGGCTACTGGGCGGAGATGGAAACTGTAGGCAGGTGGGGTACAGCGAGAGGAAATCGGTCTCTGGGGTGTGGTCCTGGGGACTCTGTCCCTGGCTCTCTCTCTCTCTCTCTCTCTCTCTCTCTCTCTCTCTCTCTGTGTGTGTCCCGCAACTCTCCTCCACCAGGTCCTCCCACCATGATGTTCTGCTCACCCAGAGCAACGGAGCCAGCCCACCAAGGAAGGAATCTCTGAAACTGAGTCGGAAATGAATCTGTCTCTCTAGGTTGATCTTCTCAGGTGTACAGGTCACCACAGGGTAAACCTGACTGGCACCCACTCTGGAGAGGGGCTGGGGATTGAACCCAGGGCCCTGCCATGCCGAGCACATGCTTCAGCGCTGAGCCACCCCCCAACCCTCCAAAGGGCACACTTTAAATAGCGCCGTTCCTGTGCCATCTACCCCCAATTAAGTTGTTAGGAAGGGTCATAAGTCAGTGCCTGATCTCCTACAGGACACAGCCAACAAATACGAAGGAACCTTTCGGGAGAGGAGTGGACGCGGTGTCGGGGGTGCTTCCTCCTCTGCCAGATCCTGTAGTGAAGCTCAGGCAGCCTGAGGCGGGAGCCTGGCCTGCCCCCGGCCTGCCCTGGACCTGCCCGCCAAAAGCTCCCTCGGAGGTGCCCCCCGTCAGAGCGCCGCTGCCTGGAAGTGCCTCCTGGGAACCACTCTCCTGCCGGGTTATTTTTGGAAGCTGTTAATGATTCTGTTTGCCTTTCCAGTGACCTCAAGAGTTCCACTGCCCGGACCCCTCCCCCTGCGACGGGTGCCCAGCCACCCGCTTTCCTTGCCCGAGCTCAGACCCGCAGGCAGGCAGGCGTGAGGCCCAGGGTCCCTCTGCACCCCAAAGGCTCCTCGTGTCTGAGCGATGGGATGATAACAGGGGTGACGGAGGGCGCTGGGCACAGGCCACGGCAGTGCTGCTGATCGCCGCTCAGCTGGCTGGCAACCCCCTGCCTCAGTTTCCCCACCCGCTCTGCGCCTTGTCCTGGGTCACGAGGGTGGGGCTGTGGCTGCCGCTGTGGGCAGAGCTGTGGTTGGGGTGTGGGGGAGAGGCAAGCTCCGCAGGGAGTGGGGCTGCGGCTGACCTCAGACTCACAGCCCCACGTCAGCTTGGCCGGGCCGAGCCAGGGGTGTCCAGCTCGGAGGACGCGCCCCCACCCTCCCTTGCACTTGAGGGGAAAGTGCACACAGCGTTTATTAGCCCAAAGCCGCTTTCCCCCTGATTCCCAAACCCATGTGCACTTATAAAGGAAATTCAATCGGGTTGTTTTTAATTCTCTCACACTTAACTCATCAAGATGCTATTCTGTGAGAGCGGACCAGACGAGGGCACCTCCTGAGTCTGCGTGCAGAAGGGTGAGCTGGGCCGGCCAAGCAGCCAGGTGCTCCCTCAAAAGGACATTCAGGGGTGACACAGTCTGTAGAGCTGACCCCACCACCAGGAGGCTCTGCTGGGACCGGGCTGTGCTCCTACTGGGTGTCAATGGAGTCCCTCTTCCCAAAAAGAATTTCAGAGATCCTGGAACTTGGACCCTGCCCGAGTCCAGCCCAGCCCCCAGCCCTGTGGGGGAGGTGGCCTGAGAAGCCAGGGGGGACTGGAGAGCCCTCCTCATGGCCCCCAAGACAGCCTCCCTGAGACAGAACATTCTCAGAAAGGAGGCAGTAGCGTCCAACATGGAGCCCAGCCTGGAGCGCCAGCAGACAGAGCCAGCTGGTGAACATCCCTGGTGTCCAGTGATGGCCACTGCTCCCAAAGCAGCCTGATTCCCCAGCTGTGTGGGCAGAACAGTGTCCGCCAGGGAGCACGCTCCTGCAGTGTGTGAGATGGTGCCTAGACTGACCGTCTTTCTGCCAGGAGAGGTCCAGCTGTGGCCCCCATATGGGGAGGGACCAGCCAGAGAGTTACCTCACTCCAGAGGGCAGTGGCCAAGAGAGGGACATGGGCCAGCAGCAGAGCACCAGCACATCCCAGCCCCAAAGTAGCTGCAAAGCCTCTGGAAATGGGGCGCGAAGCATTTGCAAGCACAGGCGGAGCCGGGCTGAGGGGCTCCCGAGAGCCCTGTGTGTGGGCCCTTGAGCAGGGGGTCAGGCAGCCAGACCCACGGGGTGCGGCCAGGAGAGGCACGGACAGCCCCCGGCTCCTGGTCATGGCTTCCCCTGGCCAGCCTGGACTCCTGGCCAGGTGCGGGCACAGGCAGGTGTGGGTGCCGCTGGGCTCTAGGCCACAGGCGCTCGCACACCCCGTGGGGCCCACCCCCACCAGCAGCCCTCCGTGCCCAGACAGGAGTGCGTAGGGACCTTGGTGGCCACCAGTCCTTCCCAGCTGTCCTTCCTCCCTGTCATCCTCTTCCACAATGGGAGCAAAGAGGGGTTAGGGAAACCTGGTGAGGACACGGGCATTGCAGGCCCAAAGGGTCTGCTGCCCATTTGGCCCTGACTCCAAGTAGGACGGTCAGCCCAGGGCTTCAGGCCAGGCCCTGAGGAGCCCAGAGGACCCGGCCAGCCCTGCGTGACAGGCTGAACACCCTGTGATCCTTCCTTCCCGGCTCAACTTGGTGGCCCTGCCCCTTACCCTGCTGCCCAGGCCTTACCCTGACGGGGTGGGTTAGGGATGCCCTCGGGGTGGCGGGTGGTACCTGAGTCCCACCCAGGCCAGGCAGGGTCTGCCTGGGGGCTGTGCGGCCCCAGGTGTGCTCAGGCCTTCCCGCCCACCTCAAGGGGCCTCGTTCAGCAGGGGGCTCCTGGCCTCAGCCCCACTCACTGCCCCCCCACACCTGTGCGGCCTCCTTTGATGAGCATACACTGACCCCGACCTCCACTTGGGCCTGGCTTGTGCAGGGCCTGGGGGTCCAGGGGAAACTCTGCTTGGTCCTGCGTAGAGGTGGGGTGACTTGGGAGAGGCAACCCCACCCCACGTCCTCCTGGGCAGGACTCAGTGGCGAGGGAAGAGTTAGGGGCTGGGGTGGCAGCCAACCCCACAGGTCACCCTGAGTGCAGAGGACACCCTGAGCCAGGGTCTGACTGTGATGGGTAGGCAGTGAGAGCCAGGGCCCTCAGACGCCCAGAGGCTCCCAGAGAACCACGCAGGCCGGCCCAGCTGCCCCAGCCGCCCTGGTCCCGCACTTTCCTGGGCTCACCAGCATCCCGCTTTCTTGGGCCTAAGGGAGCCCTTTAGGAAAGGCAGCCCCCAAGCATGACCCAGTGGTCTTGACCCTGGCCAGGGGCCCCAGAGGCAAACGCTGGTCCCAAGTGCTGGGGAGAGAAGAAGGGAACCAGTGCTGACCCCACAACTGAGGCCCCGGACAAGCAGCACCCAACCCCCAGTGGACACCAGAATAGAGGGGACATCAGAGCTCAGGACCCAGCCTCCCTGGTAGACCCCCAGGCTCAGGAAAACACCCGGTCTTAGGTGGACGCCCAGATGCCAGGAGACACCAGACCCCCAGTGGACTCTGAGGTGTCAGGTGGATATTCGACCCCCAGTGGACAACAAGGTCCCAGGTAGAAGCCCGAACTCCAAGTAGACGCTCAGGTTCCATGGGACTACTTCAGAGCTCAGGTGGACACCCAGGCCCCAGGTGGACATCAAGCCACAGGAGGGCACTAGGCCCCAGGTGGACACTAGGCCCCAGGAACCTTCCAGCCGGGAGGCCAGAGGTTCCTCCTCACCAAGGCCAGTGTCCAGCTCCCCAAAGATGGCGCAGTCTTGGCCATCTCACGGCTCTCCCTGTTTCAACCCAAAGGACCTGTGTCCAGCCTTCCAAGATGGTGGTGGGCAGTCCTGGCCGGGCACCAGGGTCTCGGCCCTGCCAGGTTTCCATCTGCAGCTGCCACGTCCCAAGGGGCGAGGCGGGAGGTGCCCGAGGAGCCACGATCAATGGCCTTTTCTTTTCATCCGATTCCACCTCTGCCGAGCGCTGGCTCCCCTCTCTCCCCAACAGAATCACTCTTATCTGCAAGTGATTTAAACTCTAAGGTTTACTGAAGATTTAAAGAGTGTGAACACAGTTGGAATGTTTTAGACTAACAGTGCAAGTTGCATTTTAAGAAAATAATTAACTCCCAGGGGAGGTGTGGGTTTTGGAGCAATGACAGACCCTCAAGGCTGCTTTCCCTATATGGAATTTCCAAATAATAAAATATCTTTGATTCCCTGCTGATGTCAGACGGGAACCTGTGAGTGTGCGGAGCAAACTGTCACTTTTTAAGAGGGCCCATTAGTGTCTTAAAGACACAGAGCCACGTCCAGAGGGCAGAGGGTTTGTTCAAAGCGCCTCGCGGCTGCTCTGTCCCCCGCCCCATCTCCTGCTCCGTGGCCCAGGCCATTCTTTAAGCACCTCACCCAGGGCCCAGTGCTTCCCCAACACGTGGCCGTGATGCCCACTGCCCAGGCCCAGGCCCAGGCCTGCGCACATCTTCCCAGAAGAGGCCCTCCCCTGTGTCTTGAGTCTGGCCCCAGAGATCCCCAGGGCAGCAAAGGGACTAGGGAGGGGTCCTGGGGCAGTCCCCTGGGGGTCCTGGGTCTTTGTGCTCATCACAGTCCCTGTGCACGGGCCTGAGGGCGTAAACTCCGGGGTGGGTGCCACCCCACTTCACAGCTGGCAACGCAGGGCTGCCCCGGATGCGAGGCCTTGCCAAGGCTCGCCCGGCTGGGAGCTCGGAGCCCATCTGCAGACCCTGGGCTCCCCGTGGGCCCTGGGTTTGGGTTGGCAGTGCGCCCTGCTTTCCATGGCAGGAGGCACAGATCCGAGCTGAAGGGCGAGCCGGGGCCAGGGCAGGAGGTGTCAGCGCTGCTCAGCACTCAGGCGGCCCTGGCTGGGGTCAACACCACAAAGCGCAGGGGCTCCTGGGGGTGGGGGACCCAGCGCCCAGGAGGGGGCTCCTGGCACAGCTTCGGGGACAGGTCACTGCTCTCTCGGTGGCGTCTGATGGAGGCTCTCACAGTCCCTCCAGCCAGCCATGGCAGGGTCATGAGCTCTGTGGTTTGTTGGATGGCCACCGTGCCAACTGGTGGCCCCGCTGTGCCTGGCCAGGAGCCTCCGAGTGCAGGCCCCACCCAGGAGAGCACCAGGTGTCCTTGCCTTCAGCAGCTGAAAGCCCTGAGCCCTGCTGCTATCCCTGGCCAGGGCAAAGCCTCGTTGACCACCTTCAAGGGTGGGGGCTTGCTGGCCTCAGGTGCCTCTCCCAGGTGAGCCCCCCAGCTTTTCGGGCCAGGACAGGTTTGGTGAAGCAGCCCCCTGAGCGCCTCTCCTCTCCTCTTGGGGCTCCATGTGTCCCACAGAAGCCAGAGCCCCCCACCGCTGGGCTGCTGCCCTGGTGCTCTGGGCGAAGTGGGCACTGGGCCGAGTGCAACGGTGCTCGCTCTTGACTGCCCCCCAGAGGAGTCCCGGGTTCCAGGAGCAGCCCTCAGCCTGCCAGCCCTGCCTTGGGGTCCTGGGGGCCTCGGCAACCCCGGAGAGGCCAGACAGGCTCTCCTAGCCGATCCCTAAGATGCCGTCAAAGGACACTTCTGGGAAGGGGACTGGACAGCAGGACAACTGTCCAGATCCCTACTCCAAGCCTGGCTGTGCCTGGAGACCTCAGGGAGGCCCCCGAGGGAGCCCCTAGGACAGTCCTCACCCCAGGTCCCCTCAGAGGAAGCGGGCCCCACAGGGGGAGCCCCAGACACACCTGTCTTCCCAGCCCCCCGGCCTGTGGCTGGCCAGGCCCCGTGCCCGAGAGGGCGGAGGATGGAGACAAGCAAGCCGGCTGTCCAGTTTTCTAACACCTTCTCACAAATCCCCGCCTCTCAGGAATAATTCTCTCTGGTAATTTACTTGCAAAACATTTGGCCATTAACACCCAGCCAAGAGTGGATGGCAGGTCACAGACTATTAAAAATATCCACACCTGGGCCCTTGGCGGCCTTTTAACCATTGCCCTGGGCACAGGGTCCAGCCAGGGGCTGCTTGTGTCTGCCAGGCCTGGAGGAGGGCAGGGTATGGCCGCCCACACCTCCCGGCCCTCCCACCGCCCTCTTCCTCCACCACCAACATGGCCTCATCCTTTGGCTGGGGCTTGGGCAGGGGGATGCCCAACCCCAGGGCTCCCAGGGGCACCAAGGCAGCTAGGTGGGCACAGGCTTCACTGGCCAGGGGGACTACAGCAGGGGAGCCCCTCTAGGAGGGCTGGGGTGTGCCCTGGCCTGTGGCTGGCCAGGCCCCGTGCCTGGGGACACTCTCAACAGGGAGCTGACCCCACCAGTTGGACAGAGGGCAGGCCCTAGCCACTGCCTGGCTCCCCAGGGCCCTGTGTCCTGACCCACCTACTGCAGCTGACCTGGGTCACCAAGAGCTCCACACAACGCAGCTGCCTCCCGCACCTCAGCTCAGCCAGCCCGAGGAGCCCAAGGCCTCCACACCTCCTTCAGGGAAGGAGGCCGAGGAGCCAGAGGAGGTCACACGCCCACCCTCAGGGGAGGGGTGGTCTCAGCTGGCCCTGACCTTCCATTCACAGTGACAGTCAGGCCCCCTGAACCTCTTTCCTCCGCAGGAGGACTTTGCTGCTACTCAACCTCGAGGGACCCGAGCCCTGGGGGTTCGTCTGTGGGGCCATTGCTTGGGAGTAGCCCCGGGTCCAATGACACCAGGCCACTGGGCCAGGCAGGGCCCCCACAAGTCAGCCAGTGTACCTCTGAGCCTCCTGGTCCCCAGGAGAGATCTCTAGGGTGTGGAGACCCTTTCCGTCTGGGGCCACCTGTGAACGTGTGTCCCCAACACCAGGCCCTGAGTCTCCGGGGACCCAGCCGGCTGGGCCCTGGCCTGTGGGTGGCTTTAGTCTCTAGGGGGATGAGAAGGTGATGGGAACGTCTGGGGGACGGGGGGAGGGGGGCTGCAGCACCCTGGGCAATTCCAGTCCTGAGCCCTGGGCCGAGCGGGGCCCACCCACCACTCCCTGTGGGGGCCGTGCTCCCTCCTACCCCAGGCCTGGCTGGGACATTCTGGTCCTGAAGGTCAGGATGGTTGGAGGGCTCTGACCCTTGAGCTGGGAGTTCCACCTCCCAAGAAAGCAAAGCAAGGACTTCTGGTGGCCCTGGACCCCCAGCACCCCCATGAAGGGACCCTCTTCCCAGGCACACAGCCAAGGGGTACCATCCTCCCGGCCAACAGGGGCCTCTGGGTGAGGGCCAGCTGCATGGTCCAGCTTGGCCAGAGACCAGTCTCTGAGCTGTGGCTATGCCGCTGTCCAGCCAGGCCAGGTCGGACCCCAACAGAGCCACTTGATGCCTGAATCCACCAGAAGCTGGGGTCGTCCCGGGGCTGGGGGATCTGGGCTCCTTCTGGGGGGATTGTTGGCCTGGAGACACTGCCTCAGCCCTGTCCTCAGGGACACCAACGTCCCCCAGGAAAGCCTGTCCCTGGGAGCTGTGATGGAGCAGCTTCCCCACAGGTGAGGAGGAAAACCAGCCTCCTTTAGGGGTTCCTGGGAGGGCCAGAGACGGCACCACACCAGCCGCAACCAGCCTGCTCCAGTGCTCGGCCACCAGGAGCGGGCAGCTCCCACTCCAGACGGAGCTCCAGGGCCAGGCTCAGCTCCGCCCCCCCCCCCACTGGGCTCCCAGGGCTGCAGCCCACCCTGCCTTGGCCCTTGATCTGCCCAGACTTCTGGCCCCCAGGGAACTGCCAGGGGCCTGGCAGGTCTGGCTGGCTGGCCAGGGACGGCCTCTGCCCCAAGGGGAGGGTGGAGGCACAGGAGCCGGGAATGGGCAGGGGTAACTCTGAGGGCCACTGGGTCCTGCTCCAGGGACAGGAATATGCCAGAGGTGGGGGCTGCTTCCACTCAAGGTCACAGCCCTGGAGCCCCCAGACCTTCCAGCCCTCACAACTAAAGCCTGGACGTGGTCCCTCCTGCCTCCCCTCCAGACTTCCCAGAACCTGAACACCCCGAAGACCAGGCCTTGACAGGAGATGATGTGGGCTTCAGAGACTGAGCACCACCCTCACTCACAGGCCTCAAACCCCTGCCCACGCCACAGGCCACTGGCCTCGATGGGATGCTTGATCACCCCCACCCTGCAGTCCAAGGCCAGCACTGATTCACACACTCCAGGAGAGCCTTGGACAAATGGGGTGTTCTGGGCACGTCGGCAGCCAGGCTTAGACCAGCTGCAACCAGCCCTCAAGCCCTGTGTGGGCCCTCTCTGGGCAAGCCCCTTGGACACCCACTGAGTGGCCACAAGGGAAAGTCCAGGGCGGCCCCAGGGCCAGACCAGCACCCAGCACCCAGCAGGTGCTCAGCGAGCCCCAGGGGGACCAAGCAATGTGGCTCTGATGACCATGGGCTACAGCTCACCCTGCTTGGCTGGGGCCCAACTCCAGCCCAGGAGACCTCAGGGTACCTGCCTGGGCAGCGCTGGGGACTGTAAGGGAGGTCAGACCCTAGGTCTCAGCCTCCAGGAGGGACCTTTCCAGCCCCTCACTCTGCGTCCTCTCGTCCCACAGCCCCCCGCCCCCGCCACGCCAGAGGAGTTTATAACCAACCGCGCGGCGCACCAGAGAAAGCACCACTATCATTAAGGGATTTAACGACAGCTTTGCCCGATATTGGGGATTTGCTCTGTCTCTCATTACACGTTTTAACAAGCACGTTCTCCGACGCAGCCCTCGTCCTGGGCCGCCCTCCCCTCCGCTGGGCTAGTCTCATTAGAAGGCGTTTTATGAAGCCTCCCATCACAGATGCGCGTTCAACCCACGACCACACTCGCGGGGCCCGGTGTCCTGTGCGGGTGGCCAGCGGTGTGCTGCGCCCCCAGTGCACAAAGAGGCTGCAGTAAGGCCTGTCCCTGACACCCTGTGGCAGGCAGGCCTGGGACCTGGGCATAGCCTGCGGGAAAGCGGGTACCCCGGGCATCCCGCCTCCTCTGGCCCCGTCCCCAGGGTTGGGACAGCTCAGCAGATGAGCACCTCTGGTTATTTTAGCAGGAACTCTGCTATCCCACAAACCACTAAGTGTTGTAAAAACAAACCCCCAAAGGCAGAAACAAATCCTGTAGGTGCCAAACATGCTGCTGTGCACCCGACCCCACCTCTGGGAGGCCCAGGAGCCCCGGAGTCTCTGGGAGCCTTGGAACATGGCTGAGGCCTGGGTGTCCCTTCCACACTGTGACTGGAACCCCCATGCACAACCAGGGTGCACCAGCCCCGTCTTGAGAGTCGACCTCGGGCACCTGGGTGCCCAGGCGGACTGGGTGTCCTGTCAGAGCTCGGGCTTCCGGGCTGAGGGGCCCACAGGAGGAGGAACTCATTCCAGAGACTGGAAGCCCAGCTTCTGAGAGGCACCTGCCACATGTCCTCTGAGCCACCCCCGGCATCTGACCATGTGCCCGGCCACGGTGGACAAGACTGCAGGATGGGGAGCACAGGGTCCTGTGGGGCGGGTAGAGACAGCGCACCTGCAGCCCAGGGCCGCCGGCCGAGGAGGGCTCAGACACAGGGCTGCAGTGAGGAGGGGCGGGAAAGGATGGCAGGCAGCTCCGTCCCTCCGCCCCTCGGCACCAATGGCAGACCTTCCCAGAACACCCTGAGCAGCCTCCCTCCGGGTCCCTGGAGTCCCTCTGTCTACACCGCGTTGGGAGGGATTCCCTGTCCCAAGAGCAGCTGGTGCTGAAGGTGCGCTTGCAGACAGCTGAGCTCTGCCTCGTGCCATGGACAGGACCAGGGTCTGGACTTGTGTGCCAAGGGGAAGACGGCAGGGGGCAACAAGTGTCATCGCACCTCGGGTCCCCTGCACAATCTTCCTGGAGCCGAGCGGGACCCCTGTCCCTGCTGGGGGTCACCTGAGTCTGCCCTCTCTTTCCCAGGCAAATGTGCACAGGACAGGAACCTGGCAGAGTCCAGGAGGGAGCCGCAGAAACACAGAGAGGTGTTGGCAGCCACGGCCAGCTCACCCTGCCCCACAGAAAGGAGCGAATGAGTAAGCAAATAATGAGCCCTGCCCGTCCGGCTGCCTCCCATTCGGGCTGGCTGGGCCCTGATTGCGCCCACAATACCTCGCATTCATTACACTCCTTAAAAACGGCGTTGTGTCTGGAGAACAGGAAGTGGCCCTAAGTCCCCCGTGTAAAAGCCATCTGAAGCCATGGACCAGGTATGTTCTCAATCAGGAAGCAGGCCGTAAATAAACATTCACGTCCCGCGGCCGCGCACCGCCTGCCCCCGGGCTGCAGAGGGGCAGAGAGCGGAAATTTGTTTAGTCCTATAAAAGCACAGGCCGTATATCAATAGATGATTAAAAATGGAAACGTTGCCGGCTAATGGATGGTATTGATTTTAATAAGCGTTAAGTACATGGGGTTCAAAGATAAGAACCGCCTGGCCATGTCTCCACGCTCCGCAAGAGCGGCTCATGCAGAGAAGAAACAGCCTCTTTCCTAACTTTCCCCCGTCCTCCTGGGGCGCTTCCAAGTCAGCGTCCATGTCAGAGTATCCAGTGGGGCAGGGGCAACCTGCTCAGTTATTTCTGCAGTGAGGTCAGCTCCCTGCTCTCAGCAGGCAGCAACAGCCTCCCTCGGATGCCCACAAGGCCTCTCGCTGTCCTGGGCTTGGTTTGGCCCCTCTGGCCTCTGAGTGTGATTGGCGTCCATTAAACGCAGGGCTACGTAGATGGTCCTCCCTGGGATGGCCACCCTCTGTCTTCCCATTTTATCAGAGAAGGCCACACTCATCCCAGACAGGGCCACGCCCCTGTCCTGAATCCAGAAGTGGCCTGGACCACCGGGAGGCTCCAAGGCTTGAGGCCACTCTGCTGCGTGGCTGAGGTCTGGGCTGGTACCAGGGAGCAGAGCTGAGCCCATGCCCTGGGGCATTTCACATAGCTCCCCATAAAATGGCAGCCTCGCCACCCAGAGGTGGTTACTCAGTGCCACTGGCTGGACAGAGCCCTGCCCGCTCCAGATGCCTCAGTCTCGGGACGGTCATCCAATGGCAGTTTGATGAGGGTCGTCCACGGTGCTTGCGCGTGTTCACAAGCTGGGCACCCTGGGAGTCAGCCCCACTGCCACTTGGAGATGCCCACGTGGCTCGCCCAAGCCCACTGGCCCAGGCCCCTGACTCTATGATGAGGGTCTCTGTCAGCGACTCCCTGCCGTGGGACACAGTGCGGGGCCTGAGAGGTAGGACAAACCCACCTAGAAGTGCAGATGCCCCCCAGGCTGCGGAGGAGGTGACCACTCCAGGACAACACACGCCGTCCCCTCACCCCTCACCAGGACCAGGCACCACCAGTGGGGAGAAGCCATGCAGACCCAGCCCGAGAGCAAGCCCCCAGCGTCTGTCCCCGGCTGGGAAAGGCTGCGCCACGCCGCGTTCTAGCCATTACAGACGGCCACTTGGAATTTTCTGATAAATTATTTTGTCTAGCCGGCATTCCAGGCCGACCTCCTTGGCCTCCAAACCTCTTATAAATCATCTCCCTGGGAGTGGGAAGCGGAATTCTGCCCGAGTCTCAGCCCGGAGCAGCAGGTTCCGCGTGCAGGGACCTGTCGTTCTCATACATGGTGAGGGCTAGTCCTCGCCAGCCCCATGGTTGGGGCCCCTGGCCGTGGCCTGCAGGGTGGGCATGGGCCTGAGCATGGCGCTCAGGAGATCCCTGAGGGGCAGGTTGGAAAACGGAGACGTGAGCCTGTCCTTGTTTCACGATGAAGTGAAGCGGCCGGCGTGAACCAGGAAGAGCTGACCGCGCGTGCGGGGAGCTGGCCCCAGGGGCTGCTGTCGGCCTCACGGTGAGATGCTGGGGCGGGAGACAAGAATGTCCCTGCCTTGTGGGCCACTGTGTCCTGGCCAGCACCAAGATGCCCAAGGCAGGGAGACCCAAAGCTCAGGACAGGGAGGCTGGCTGGGGCATTCCTAGGGCTGCCCTAGCAAGTTCCTCAAAACTGGGCGCTTGGAACAACCAAAACTCACCCTCTCTTAGTCCTGGGGACCAGAGGGGCTGCTTCGAGGGGTCAGCAGAGCTGCACTCACTCTGGGGGCCACAGAGGCCCTTCCCCTCCCCTAGCTTCGTGGGCTTCTGAACAGCTGGGCCTGTGGACATGCCTCCCTCTCTCTGCCTTCATGTCCTCACAGATGTCTCCTCCACCAGCCCTGGCTCAACGCCCTGTCCTCGGGAAGGCCACCTCCCATTGCAGCCACAAGGACCCAGACCTGTTTTCCCAACACTTCTCACCAGTTGTCACAGTGCATCCACCTGTTTCTCTCCTCACAAGACCGTGCACTCCACAGAGGCAGACCGAGGCGTTGATTCACCACCATATCTCTGAGCCACCGTCCTGCTTTGCAAGTAGACCCTTCAGAAATACTCAGTGAATAAACATGTAGAAAGATAAGTGGATGGATAGATGGATGGATGGACAGGGAGATGGATGAGTGGGTGGGTGGATAGATGGATGGATGGATGGATGGATGGATGGATGGATGGATGGATAGATGGATGGATGGACAGGGAGATGGATAGGTGGATGGATGGAAAGATGGATGGTGGATGGACGGATGGATAGATGGGTAGATGGATGGATGGACAGGGAGATGGGTGGGTGGGTGGGTGGATGGATGGGTGGATGGACGGATAGATGAATGGACAGGGAGATGAATGGGTGGATGGACGGATGGATGGATATGGAGATGGATGGGTGGATGAATGGATGGATGGATGGGCAGGAAGATGGATGAGTGGATGGACAGATGGATGGCAGGAAGATGGATGGATGGATGGATGGATGGATAGTTGAATGGATGGACAAGGAGATGGGTGGGTGGATGGATGGATGGATGATGGAAGGAGTTAATGGATGGGTGGAGGATGGGTAGGTGGACAGGTGGATGGATGGGTGAATGGATGGACAGGGAGATGGATGAGTGGATGGACAGATGGATGGCAGGAAGATGGATGGATGGATGGATGGATAGTTGAATGGATGGACAGGGAGATGGGTGGGTGGATGGATGGATGGATGATGGAAGGAGTTAATGGATGGGTGGAGGATGGGTAGGTGGACAGGTGGATGGATGGATGAATGGATGGACAGGGAGATGGATGAGTGGATGGACAGATGGATGGCAGGAAGATGGATGGATGGATGGATGGATAGTTGAATGGATGGACAGGGAGATGGGTGGGTGGATGGATGGATGGATGATGGAAGGAGTTAATGGATGGGTGGAGGATGGGTAGGTGGACAGGTGGATGGATGGGTGAATGGATGGGTGGGTAAGTTGATAGTGGGTAGATGGTGAGTGAAAGGATAATGGATGGGAGAAGGGATACATGGATGGTGAGTGGCTGTGTGAGTGAGTGGGGGATGGACAGATGAATGAAGGATGGATGAATGAGTGGTGAATAGATTAATGATGAACAGATAGATAATAAGTGGATGGATGGATGGATAGACAGACGGTGGACGACTGTCTTACTCAGTTCCGTGTCTTTATGCTTCCCCTGGAAGGTGCTGAGGGAATGGTGAGTTGGGGGCATTCAGGAAGGAGGGTGCACAGTGGGTAGGTTGGCCGGGGCTGGCCCCTGGGTAAAGGCTGAGGGAGAGGCTGCTTGCTCCTCCTCGTGCTGTGGAGGGCATCTGCTCACAGCTGGCACATGGGAGGCCCCAGACACAAGGTGCAACAGGTGCCCTGGAGCCCAATCTGCTCCTCCTCAGGGTCACCGTGCCACTGTGCACCGTGCAAGGGGACACCTTTGTGTTTTGCTCCAGGACTTCCTCAGGAGCAGGAACACTGTTGTAGAAAGGCTCAGGAGGTGGACAGTACAGGTCCCTGGGCCTGAGCTCACCTCCGCTGCCGCGACATGAAGGTGGCCACAGACTGCAGGGCTAGGGATGTGGCTCCACTCCAAGAGCACTGTGTGAACACTGAGACCATCTTCCATGTCAAGCTCACACGCCGTGAAATATTCTTTGATTTTCTTGAAACCCTGAAAACTGTGCTTAGCCCACAGCCCCTTCAGAATGGTGGTGACCGGACCCAGTCTGCAGGTTGTGACTTGCTGCCCCACCTAGAAAGGGTCCGTCCCCTTCCCTGATCTGCCACATGATGATGTGTTTGTGCTGTTCCCCAAGCAACCTGCAGGGTCTCATGCTGCCCACATCCCCCCCACGCTCCCCCTTTCCTGGTTGAAATAAAAATTGCTTGTGTGGTTCAGTCTGCACCGGCCACAGGGCTCCCGTGTGCCTCCCCTCGGTCAGCAGGTGGAGGGTTGCCGGCCCTGGTGGATCTACCTGGGCTGTGACTGTACCCATGGCTGCCCAGAGTCAGCTGGGGCTTGGGTGCAGGACTCCAGTTAGGTGGTGTCCCCAGTGGGCAGCAGGACGCTGATCCTGTCATGTCACCAACATCCCCTTGGCCAGAGAAGTCCCAGGGCCACAGCCCGAGGCACGCAGCAGGGAGGTCACCCAGCCCTCTGGAGGCGGGGTGTGAACATGTGCTGAGCGACAATCCAAACAATCGCATATGCTCCCCTTGGTTTCTCTAAGTGACTATTAATTCCACTAATAGCCCGTTGGCTCTGCAGGCCAGGGGCCGTGTTTATGTTGTTCACCTTTAGAAACTCCTGAGCAAATATTTGTTTGACCAGAGAGTGACACCCCGTGTCTGGGACCCCGTTTACTCAACATTATTGCTGCCCTCCCCAAGTGCTCGCGGCAGCTGTGCTGAGGAGAGAGCCGGAGGCCCCAACATCAGGACACCCTCTGCCGGGTCCAGCCGGGCTGGCGGCGTCCGTCAGCTGGGTACCATGGACTGGGGCCCAAACAGCGCCCATGCAGACTCTGTCCTCTCCCTGTGTCCTCACAGGGCCGTCCCTCTGCATGTCCATGTCCTGGTCTCCTCATAAGGACTCCCCTAATGACCTCTTTAATTCAGGTCGCTCCAAGAAGACCCTGACTCCAAACACAGCTCCCTCCTGAGGTCCATGATCCAGGGGCGAAGAGCCGGCCTCGGCCTCGGCCTCGGCCCTGATGTGGAGGCGGAGTCTTGGAGGTCCTGCTGCCCTTGGTCTTCCATTGAAAAGAGTGGAAAGCCCAGCAGTCCCCAGAGTCCCTCAGCCACCATGCGGGCTCGCAGAGGGAGGACAAGCGTCTTCTGAGGGTGTGGACTCTCTAGCAGGCTGGCTGCCACCTCAGACCAGTTTTTTTCTGTTTCTTGGTTAACAGTTACGGGGAGTCATGGACACATCCAGTGCACGCACGCCAGGCCTTCCCCGATCAGAGGGACTTCACAGAACACACGGGGACCACCAGCGCTCTGCACAGGGAGGAGAGCTGGCATCTGCCATCTGGCCTGTGCCCTGACAGGGCCTGGCTCCGGGTGTTTGAAATGGCACACGGCTTGTCTTTGGGGACACGTTGGGAGACATCAGCTGCCTCCAGGAACCTCACATGACCCAGGAAGGTTCCCTGGGCAGGCAGCAGGACAGACAGTCCCCGGGGCCCGTCCAGAGAAAGACAGGGAGACCCTGCTGGCTGCACCCCCCCCAGGGCTTCCTCACCTGTCCTAAGTCCCCTTCTTTCTTCTGATTCAGCCAAAATGGCTGAGAACTCAGGTGAGAAAGATAGAGGCCAGCCTCTGGCTCCTGCCCGGGCCTCCATGTCCCCTATCCACCCTCTGTTTGGAGGGTGAGCAGGTTTGGGGTGGACTCTCACCCAAGGCTCCTGGCCTCTGTGTAGATCCAAGAGACCACCCAGGAGGCCACAAGAGACCAGCACCAACACCGCACAGCAGAGCTCAGGAGGAACCGAGAGATGCCCCTGGACACAGGCTCTTGCCAGGTTCCCATGGCGCCCCCTGCAGACCATGCTGTCCTCTGGGCACACGGTGCACCTTAAACTTCTGGGTGGGGTGGCCTGCGGGAGCCACGGGGAAGCAGCCTTGTTTGGCGCACAGCTTTGAGCCGGCGTGGTTCACGCCTCACCAGTTGCGACAATTCCCAGAGGCAGGGGCTATTCCCTCCCACTCTGGTCCTGACCTGCCTACAGCCAGACCCCAGGGAGTGACTGCCGGTGACATCACCTGTTCTGTGCCCACCCACATGCCCCACAAGCAGGGCAAGAAGAAGGCCGTGCTCCACCTTCCCCAGCTGTGTGCTGGACGCACAGGCCTCTCCACTCAGAGACGGCTGACCAGGGACCCTGCAACCAGCTGAGTCCCTGAGAACTCCCAGAGTCCAGTTAGCCTTGGCCCTGTGCGGTCAGCCCACAGGGCCAGCCTGGAATTCAGTGCTGTGGCCCAGAAGGGCCAGCCCTGGAGAATGAGAGGTGGCTCCGTGTGGCACGGCCAAAGGCTCGACCCGTCACCTGCTTGCCACTTGTGACAATTCAGTCACGATCCTTGGTGTGTTTAAGTGAATGCTTGGTCAACTGCCCGTTCTGGCTCAGTGGTGTCTGATAGGATGTCACCCTGTGCTGTGATCCCAAGGAGCAAAGATGCCCGAGTGCTGAGCAGCCCTGGGGCTGCTCCAGCCAGGGCCCTCCGTGGCTAGCCTCCCCACCTACCAGGGCTGGAAGGGAAGGGGCACTGCAGGGCTTGTCCCCGCCATGGCACAACGTGCCCGGTGCTCCTGGCTGGGGCTGCTCCCCACCTGGGATCCTGGCACTCCATCTGACATTGCGAATGTCCTGGTAACCAGCATTTTCTCTCGTGTTGAAGCAGGAGAGTTAGGTGGCAGCAGGCTGCCCGTGGTTCAAGTGGGTTTCCCTCAGCTCTCCTGATGGTCCCTTGGGGCCACTCTGACCAGGGGCACAGGAGCCCCACACACAGTCCCAGGACACCAGCATCCTCCTCAAGCCACACTCCCGTGGTGACCACCCGAGCTTTGCACCCAGGATAGAGAAGAAGGTAGCCCAGGAGGCTGCTTCCCACGGGCCAGCTCAGCGGTGCTCACAGACCACCTGGCCATGCCTCCCGATTGTCCAGCCCTCCCCCAGGGGGCTAGCCCCTGGCCGAGCTCAGCCTCAGGGGTGCCATCTGCAGTGGTGCTCTTTACTGAGACGGTCCCTGGAAGATGGGCAGACAGAGCCAGGGGCCCAGCAGAGGTGCCTCTCACAATTCAGCAGATCCCCTTCCCGAGGGCGGGCGACATGTGGTTTGTGGGCAGGACAGCTTCTCTCCAGCAGGTTCAAGCCCACAGGCTGTCCCAGGATCAATGTGAAGTTCAGGGCTGTGTCCCACCCCGACTCCACCCAGCCACACACCACCAGGCTCTTCCCCTACCACAGTGCAGGCAGACAGGGGCCTCCTTCCCACTGGGTCCCAGGACCCCAGGACTGTGCCACACAGAGAGTCCTCCTCACGTGACTTTGTTTCTCTACTCTGACATTTGTCTTTTTGTCTGTCTTTAACAACACCGCACTGGTTTGATGACTACAGCGTTGTGAGACATTTATCTGTGTCATAAGAGCTCTCTTTGTTCTTTAAGACTGAATTGGCTCTTCCAGATCCATTGATTGTTCATGTGAATTTCAACAGTAGCCAATGAGTTCCCCAGAAAACTTCCTGGGATTTTAATTAGCACTGCATGAACTCTACAGGTCAGTCTTTAAAGGATTGGTATCTTTGCCTAATTGGATCTCCCAATCTATGCATATGGGATACCTCTTGATTTATTTATGCTTTCTTCAATTTCTCTGAAGTTTTATAGTTCTCTATGATTAGTTTGTATACCTTTCACTAGATTCATCATTCAGCATTTGGTATTTTGATGCTACAGTAAATGATAGATTTAATTATTTGTTTCTTGCTGATAAACATAAGTATTTGCTAAACTCACTACTTTCAATAATAGATAATAGATTTGTAGGTTCTTTTTAGTATTTTACTTAAATAGTCTTATTGTCTGTGAATTTTGACAGTAGTATTTATTCTTTTTAGTAGTTATGACTTCTGTTACTTTTTCTTACATCATTGCATTGGCTGGGATCTCTATTAGAGGGATGAATGGAACTTGCAGAGGTAGGCATTCTTGTCTTGTTCCCAGTTTCAGAGAACTATCAATAATTCACTATTGGCCAGGCACAGTGACACCCACCTGTAATCCCAGAGGCTTGGGAGGCTGAGGCAGAAGGATCGCAAGTTCAAAGCCAGCCTCAGCAACTTAGTGAGGCCCTAAGCAACTCAGTGAGTTGTCTCAAAATAAAGTTCCAAAAAGGCTGTGGACATGGTTCACTGGTTAAGTGCCCCTGGGTTCAATCCCCGGTACCAAATAATAATAATAATAATAATTCACTATCATGTGTGATACTTGCCATGTGTTTTTTACTCTGTCAGATTATGGAGACTGCCTTGTATTCCTACTTTGCTAAATGTTTGTTTGATATTTTTACCATGAATAAATGTTCTTTTCAAACATATTTGCTGAACCTGTTGATATCATCACATAATTTTATATTCATCTATGTAGGTGGTTAACTGCATTGATTAATTTTTAAAATGCTAGCCTAATCTTGCGTTCCTGGAATAAATCAACCTTCTTTGATATTCTTTTTGTGAATTGATGATTTTGAATTTGTCCACATTTTATGTGGAGTGGTTGCGTCTCTATTCAGAAGTGGTGCACATGCCTGGTGGGCATGCAATTTCTGGGAATGTCTACATCATATTTTGATATCAAGGTTATGTTGGGTTCCTAAGCCAAATCAAGGAGAGTGACCTCCTTTTTACAGTCTCTGTAGAGAATCTATTGTACTATTGGTGTGATTTCTTAAATGCTCAATAGGCTTAACCAGAAAAGTTAATCTGGACCCAAAGTTTTCTTTCTGGGAAAGATTTTCATTCAAACTGAATTTTTAAATACTTATGAAATCATTATTTTTAACCTATTTATTCTCTTTATCATTTTCTCCATTTTACTTCCTTTGGTGTTTTAAATGACTTCTTGAGATAACTGTCTACGTCATTTATCTTTAGTCTTTTTCCTTTTCTTTTTAGTGCATTTAACAGTATAAATTTATTTCACAACAGTTGAGCTTCTTCCCACATATTTTGACATGAAGTAATTTTATTATCTAAATTAAAAATATTTTTATTTCCAAAGTGATTGCTTTCTTTGGCTTTTATATTATTTAAAAATACCTTTCTTAATTCCCAAACATGTGAGATTTCTATTGTGAATGTTATCTGTTTTTATTTCTAACCTACTTTCCCGTGATCAGACCACAAACTCTTTAGTATTTCCATATTTTGAAATGTTTGGAACTTGATTAATGGCCCTGCATAAGCTTAATTTTGTGATTGTTTCATGTGTGACTTTATTCTTTTTTTTTAAAGAGAGAGAGAGAGAGAGAATGTTTTTAATATTTATTTTTCAGTTTTCGGTGGACTCAACATCTTTATGTTATTTTTATGTGGTGCTGAGAATCAAACCCAGCACCCCACGCATGCCAGGCGAGCGCGTTACCGCTTGAGCCACATCCCCAGCCCTGTGACTTTATTCTTAAAGTGGTTTTGCCATTTTGGAATCCATTATCTATGTCCCTGGGGTCACGTTGCCCATCGGGCTGCGTCAGTCTTCTGCATCCTTATGGTGTTCTGCCTACTTGTCCTCTTAGCTACTGAAGAATTGGGCTGAACATCTTTCACTCTCCTTTGCATAAGTCAATTTTCGGAATTCTGCCATTTCTTTACGGTAGTACTTCAAGACTTGAGAAGTGCACGTGCTTCATGGTGAACGGGACATTCCTCAGTGTGAAATGTCCCCCGCAGCCTGCTCTTTGCCTGGGCGTCCCCTGACCGGCTCTCTGTAGCTGCCCAAGCTTTCCGCCTCAGCCCTTCCCACCCTTTTATAGCAACCTGCTGTATCTGTATGCTCAGATTGCCGGTTGCATAAGGAATAGGCACTTGGGTTTTGTTTGTCAGCTTTGATAAACAAAATACTTTCAGATTTCATTGTTATTGAGCCTGACAATCTTCGTCTTTAATTAAACCATTTGCTCTATTTACACTCACTATAATCAGTGATGTACTTGGGCTTAAACGTATCTATTTATTTTCTGTTTGGTCTTACAGTCTATGTGTTTTCCTGCCCTCTCCTGTTTCCTTTGGATGGAGCCCATTTTTTATTACTACGCCCCATTATCTGTATAAACTCAGTCACACATATATTTCTATTCATTTAGATACTGTGCTGGAGATGACATCATGCACTCCTGCATCAACAAAATGTGATGTTATTTGGTATGTCCGATCTCTTCTGAGAAAATGCACATATATTAAGGAGTACCTTGATCCCACTGACTCTCCCAACATCATCGATATCATGTATCTGAACTGCATGTAGATTTCAAACCCACTGATAACTGTGTTAAGTAGTTTTCATGTAAGTTGAACCGCCTGTTTACCATGTGTGCTGCTCCCTGCTCCCTCCCACATTGTTTTAGTTAGCTTTTTTGCCACTGTGACTAAAAGACCTGACAAGAACAATTTTAGAGGAGGAAAAGTGTATTGGGGGCTCAGGGTTTCAGAGGTCTCAGTCCATAGACAGCTGTCTCCGTTCCTCAGGCTCAAGGGACGCGGAACATCATGGTGGAAGACAGTTGAGAAGGAAAGCAGCTCAGGACATCAATCAGGAAGCAGAGAGAGAGAGCTCTGCTCAACACGGACAAGATACCCTCAAAGGCACGCCCCAGGGACCTCCTCCAGCCACCTACCACCCCGTTAACCCCAATCAGGGGATCTGTGAGCTGATTGGGTTAAGGATCCCACAACCCAATCGTCTCCTCTCAGCCCACCTGCAGGGCCCACGTGAGCTTTTGTGGGACACTCGCATCCAGACCCTGATGTGATCCTTCCATGAACTTTTCTTTCTATTGAAGCTCTCGATGTTCAGTGAGTCTCTGGAAACGCCTTCTTCCATCTTCTTTCTTGAAATGTACTTCTGTGGTCTATAGAATCCTATCTAGTACTTTATTTAAGACTTTAAAGGAATTACTTCATTGTCTTCTGGCTTCTGTCTGTGGACATGCTTTTAAGTCTAACCGTAGCCTCTTCAAAAGTAAGTGCTCTTGCTTTCTGGTGGCTTAACCTTGTTCTCTGGCTCTTTGGTTGTCATTACTGTGATGGCCCAGGAGAGGTGACATAGGAACACAGAGTCGCGTGGCGAGTGGGAGACAGGCAGCCCCTGGCCGTGGACCTGCCTGAGAAATAGTGCTCAGCGCAAGGACTCCTCTCTCCCCTTCCCCCCCTTCTCATGTTTGCACCCCAACTTTCACAGAGCTCTGTGGAACTTATGGGATTTCTTGAATCTGAGGTGGGATGTATTTTATCAATTTTAGAGCGATTTCAGCCATTATCTTCTATGTACATTATCTTATTGCTTCTTCCATGTACACTTTCTCTTCTTTATCGTGGATTCAGTTAGAAGTCCGGAGACACTTTACCTTATTTTCCCTTCTAAGTCTCGAGTTCTCCTCCGTGGTTTCCATTCATCATGCCTCAGTCTGCATTTTTTTCTGATCAGTCTTCCAATATCTTAATTTTCTCTCCACCTATGTCTGCTTTGTTGTTTGGCATACATTAAATGTATTAAATGCTTAATTTTGATTATTAAATTTTTCAGTTCTTGACTTTCCATTAGGTATTTTTTTAATATATTTTCCAGTTTTCTTTTGAAATTCTAATGCATTTGTTTTATATCCTTGAACACAGTAATCACGGATATTTTAATATCTGTGTTTGATGAGTCCAATATTGGGTATATTTTCCTCTGCTTTCTTGGTTTTCACTTACATCATCTTATCTCCTTGTATACCTAGTTTTTCTTTTTCTTTTTTTATTGAGAGCCAGACATCAGATTTCTCCTTTAAAATATATTTTTAAAAAAATCTAAAGCTAAGAATTGTGTTAATGCTCTCCAGAGAAGCGTTACATTTGCTTCTGGTAATCAGAAGGGAAGGCTGGTGATTCAGGACCACCACATCTGATTTAAGGCGTGGAGACGATGCTTCGCTGAGATGAAACAGGTGATGATTTCAGAATCAGCGGATGCCCCTCGTACAAAGAGCCACGCTCAGTTCCCTCCTCTTGGCCTTGATCTGTGTCCTGCTCCTCTAAATCTTTACTTCCTTCTTGCATTTTTCTGAAGTTGGTTTTCTCTGTCTTTCCCGGTTGTTCTCAGGAGATGAGTCGGTCTGAATCATCCTCTTCGTCCTGATCACACATTCTCTTGTCTGTTTCTCACTTCCTGTGAAGTCCCTGGAGGGGCCCCTGGAGGACGGAGGAAGATGATCCTGCTAGGTCCAGGCCCCAGGAGCACCACTGGGAAGGGTCAGGGTGGCCAGGGGATTATGTGGCCACCTGTGGCAGAGTAGAATTCAGCGGTGTGTTTGGGCTTGCAGCGGACACTCCTGTGGCAGGAAATGGTATGTGGAAGAAAGCCTCGTGTGTCTCCGCTGCCCCCCCCCCTGGGCTGCCCCTGCTGGAGCTTTGCTGTCCACAGGCCCTTGGCCAACAGTAGATGTCCATTTGAATATCATGGCTGTGGGGAGGGAGGTAGGGGTTGGGGCAAAGGAGGAGAGAGAGAGAGAGGCAGTCAGAGCCACAGTGGACGCTGAGGAAATGAGAGGATGGTCAGGGGCTGAGTAAGGGGAGACACAGAGGGGAGAGGTGTGGGAGGAGAAAACAAGCCAGGACAGAGGGCGGAGGGACCATCGGCCACATACAACCCACGGGCGTGGACAGGCCGACTCCTCACGTCAGGCCTCTCTGCTCTTCTCCTGCCCAGGGCACCTAGCCTTATGACCAGACCCTGCATCTGGCACGTCCTGGTCTCTGCCAAGGCTTGGCCAGGGTCCTGGGCTTCCTTGATGCTCCTGACCACCCTCAGCCATTTCCTGCTCAACTCTCCCCAGGGCCACCCCCACACTCTCAGGAGTATCACCTTGAACTCTCCATCCTCAGTCCAGCTTCCCTGGGGCCAGTGATGACCTCCATATGGGTTTGACACGCTGCCATCTCCACTAAAACTCCCCCCCCCACACTTCTCAGCTCCTTGTGACACTCTTGACCATGGAGCACATTCCGGATGCTTGGAAGGGGGTTGGAGGGGGGGGCTTTGGTGGGGGCCCCGGGAGCTCTTCCTCCTGGTCCTGTCTGCAGCTCAGGGCTGTAAATAGTCCCCTGAGGCCCTCACTCCCTGCTTTCTAGTCCCCACCCCGCCACTGATGCAGGCCCAGCTCCTGCCCAGCCCACCCCTCCACCCCGACAGGCTGGTCCTGATGGAGCGGGCGGCAGGCAGCCTGAGGAGCCAGCAGGGACCAGCCTGGCACACTGCTCCACGCTGCCTTGACTTCTCTAGAAACTTTCCAATCCCAGATGACACTCCTGGGCCTCGGCTTCCCCCCGAGTTGGCGTTCCAGCCCCCAGTTGCTCGCTCTATGTTCCTCACCTCATGCTATGGGCCTGCGACGGCACCGAGGCCTGAGCCTTCGCCCGCCTGTCCAGGGTGGTGGATCCTATTTCCATTCCAATTCTGCCTTTGAAGACGGCATCAAAGTCCTCACCACGGGGCTTTTATCACCCGGAAATATTTTTCAGCTCAGAAGTCACCCAAAACAGGTCTTAGAAGGCTCCATTTACCTGCAAGAGAAGAAATCCAAACCCACTCCAAGCATGGCCCAAACAAAGCACAGCATTTACGGAGAGTTGGGGGGAATCCCTGGGGACCAGGAGACATGCTGGGCACTGTGGAGGAGAGGGGAGCCCTCCCAGTGCCAGATCGTGTGGGAGCTGCCTCACAGGGCTGCGGGGACTCCTCTGTCCAGGCGTCCCCTGGATGCTGGCGGAGCCCAGGAAGGCTCAGGCTGGTCCTCCCCATCCCCGCTGCTCCCCAGCCCTGCAGGTGGCGCCTCCAGGTCCTCTGCTCCCCTCCCCTCTGCACATCGTTTCCTCCGGGGGACAAGTTCTCAGCCCCCCTCCACCAGCAACCAGCCAGCCAGGTAAAGCTCCCGTCCCCAAACCCTGAGGCCCGAGGACCCAGGGCACAAAAGAAACCATGATAACTTGGGGCTCTCCACGCCACCCAATCCCTCACCAGCTTCTTGAGTCCTTCGCCCTTGGGAGGATGGGAAGTGAGGGGCAGGGCTGCCCATGTGGGCTTGGGGCCAGTTTTTGATGCTCCCCTGGCCTCAGTTTACATTCAGCGGCCCTTCTAGGCACCAGGCCCTGTGCCTTCATGCTGAGCTGGTCTCATGCTCCTGGCCACCTGAGGGAGGGGAGAACCTCAGCCACAGGCAGGAAGGGCAGCAGCTCTGCCCACGCTGGAAAGCCACAAGCTCAGACGTGAACCCTGCTGGGCTTGCGGAAGACTGTGCAACCCTGGGGTCTGGGCTGGCGGGTCAGGGCCCGCGGGAACCCCCGAGGGATGTCACGTTGATCACACTTGAAGTTCCAGGGAGGTGGTCCACTCCTCTTCTGCAGTAAAATGCAGGTTCATGTTCAGGTTTGAAAAATTTGAAAAAGTCACAAGAACCCGCAAGGGAAGACGGGAACACCAGAGGGGTCTGGATTTGAGTCACGCTCTCCAAGACTCAGGAGGACCCTTCCTGCTTCTTGTAGCTTCTGGTGGCTGCAGGCGGTCCTCAGCTTGTGGCTGCACAGGCCTCTCTGCCACCGGCGTCACCGAGCACTTTCTCTCCTTGTGTGGCTCTGCGTCCTCTCACCAGAAGGACACTTGTCACTGGATTTAGGAACCATCCAAATCTGCTCTGACCCATCTTAACTGGTCCCACCTGCAAAGAACCAATTTCTCAACAGGGCCCCATTCTGAGGATCTAAGGGGGTGAGCATTTGGGGGATGCTGCTCAAGCCACCAGAGGAGCCATCGGCTCTGGTGCTGCTGCCAGCCCCGCCCCTGCCTTGGGAGCAACGCTTGATGACCCTGACTCTTGACCAGAGAGGCGATGCTCTGGCTTGGCTAGCACGGGGCCATCTTCAGGAAGGAAATGGATGGTTGGAAGGAAAGAGAGGCTGCCGGGTTGGCAGGCCTGGGGGTCACTGGACAAGGGTGACCCTCCTTCCTCTTGGTTCTTAGCGTGCCTGGATGGCCAAGCAGAGTGGTCACCTTGGCTCCTGAAGTCCTCAGGCCGATGGAGCTTCTGGACTGGCCCCTCAGCACAGGTGTGGCCCACTCTGTGTGCCGTGCCCTCCCCCAAGATGGAGGCATCCTGACCTCGCAGCCCAGCTCCAATTCAGAGCTGCCGTCACCTGCCCTGCCACACAAAGACGGCCTTGTTGCTGCCTATTAAACTGCAGCGTGCAGACGGAGCACCGGGCTGACCTGAGCAGGCAGGGGCGGGGAGCCCAATAAAACCTGTGCCTGGATGTGAGGGGCCCTGATAGCTCCAGCCATTGATACCTGCTCCAAGCCCTGAATGCCCACAAATCAGCCGCCCGCACATGGCTGGGTAGGCCCACAGCGGGAGGGCCTCCTGGGGAGCCCTGATGGCTGTCCCTGGTGAGGGGGATTTCCTGCCCTACTGCCCTCAGCTGGGAGGTGTGGGCAGGCCCAGCACTACCCAGCAGGGATGTGACCTCAGAGAGACAGCAGAGGCCCTCCAGGATGGCCATCTGCAAACCAAGACGGCTTCTTCGCAAGGGGCAGGCTGGCGGGAGCCTTTCCTGGGCCCTGGAGCAGGCTGAGCCTGCAGCCCCTGGAAGACCACAGCTGCCTCCCACCCCCACTGAGGCTCCACTCCTTGTCCCTCGCCCTCCAGGCCGTCACAGTCTGTGGCTGGGTGACCCGCCTGGTGACCCTGCTGCATTTCTTCGCTCTGCCTAGCTGCCAGCTGCAGGCACTGGGCTGCTCTTCCATTTCATTGTCCACCATCCAAGCTCCGAGGGAAGGTCTGTCCAGTCCCACTCCCTGGCCATCTTCAGCCCTGCACCTGGCTGCCGTGGTGGGCAGAGGGCACAGGGGGAGGTCCCGGGGTGAGGGTGGCAAGCTTGTCCCCCGACATGGGCTGGCAGGCACTGCTCCTCCCTGCCCGGGCCCGTCCCCTGTAGGCTGAGCCTCTGTAGGACCCGGCTCCCAGCCTCCCCCAGGTCCGTCCTCCGCTCACTGAGTGTGGGGCTCCCCGCCCTCTGCCCTCAGGTCTCAAAAGCCTCTGCCTGTCCCCGGCGGCCTGAGTGGCAGCAGCCTGTGCTCCCCGAGTCCCACCTCCCCCTCCCAGGTACTCGGGTTCTCGGCCACCGTCCTGTGGCCCCCGGTCCCTCCAGCCTGGGGCTGCCACCACTGGGCCTGGATTTCACCAGCCGTAACCTCCTGTGCTCGAGCACAGTGGGTCCACAGGAAGGGGAAAGGGTCTCAGGGAGGAGAAGAGAGGGAGCCGGGCAGACACAGGTGGTCGCTCCCAGGAGGCCAGCTGACAGGTCAGACCCGGGGTGGGGCCCTGGGCACGGGCCTGTGGGGCCTTCCTCGGAGCCTGCTGGACCCCAGGAGGCACGCGGGGCCGCGGGCCTAGTGCTCAGGCCTCCCGAGTACGGCTCCTTGTTCTGGCTCCATAAAGTCACTCAGGTGGCAACTGGCCTGGGGATTGCTCCCCGACTGGAGCCGGGTGGCAGACATATTGAACTAATGATGCAGCTGGGCCGCTCCGCAGACCGCCTTTTATGACACCAGCGGCGGGGAGCGGGCGGGGGCAGCGGAACTTCAATGAGAGGCTCCGGCCCGCGCTGGGTTTTGCTAATATTTGAATTTTACCTAAGATTACTTTTTCTCCCCTATTTAATATATTGTTTTAAATAAAAAATCCTAATAAATCTTGAGAGAAATATGTCATAGCAGAGCTTAAAAACCGTAGTGCAATATATAACAGTTCATAAAATATTCTATCCAAATAGCCCAAGTGGTAGGGCATTTGGACCAGAAGTAGTTAACTCCAGGCTCGGCATTTTATTAGCTACTAAAATTAAGAAAGGGCAGGGCTGTTTCACAGCCAGGTAATTAAGTACCGTTTTCTCTTTTTTAATTCTATAAAATTAAACTTCCTGGTTTAAAGGTCTGGAGGGGCCTTGGGCAAAGGGTCCACGGATGAGCCCTGAGGGCATGAGGGAAACAGCCTCACCCTTATGCTCCCGAGATTTTAAAATGCGGCCTTGGAAAAAACACGCAGCAGTCAGCAAAAACTTGCAGGTCATAAATCAGATCCATTTTTTCACATCATTTTAACTAATCCATTAAACCGCGGTGCCCAGGGCTCTATCAGAAACAGAAGCTGTGGCCACTGCACCCGCCCCTCCTGGGGTTGTGCAGAGGGCTGGGCGGTGACCCGAGGCACTGGAACCAGGGCCCAAGGGTGGTGTGGGGCCATGACGGGGCTGTGGGCAGCACCAGGCCACCCAGGTCCTGCCCAGAGTGTCCCCTCGATACCTGAATTCCCCGGGGGGAACAAGTGCTGAGGTTGTGGCCTCACCCAGGAACCCAGCCTTGCCCAACTCCAGTGAGTTTCTTCTGCGACTTCCTGAGGACACAGATCCCTTCCATATGCCCAAGAGCAGCCACCTCCCCGTGGGGTGTATCCAGGTGCCAGAGGCCTTCAGTGTGCACAAGTTAGGGACCCCCTTCCAGAAAAGGTGCACAGAGCAGCTCAGTTGTGAAAGTCCGGCAGAAACCTCTGACCCCGGCTCCAGCCATGGGGCGGGCGCCATCCGCCTCCTCTCGGTAACCGACTTGACTTGGGCTGTTCCGGGGACGCTTTGCTTGTGTATTCATACAAATGTTTAATGGATGCTGTTCACACTTCTCTAACAATGCACCCAGGTGGGTTCTCGTGGTCAGAGAACAACGTGGGGGTGGCCGAGGGACTTGTTCGCTCTACCAGGACCACAGCTGGAGGGGCCTGTGGGCCTGTCACCCCCAGGGTGCTGCAGGGGCTGGGGTGTGGGGGTTGGGACAGGGTGTGGCAGGCCCGAGGTGCTTCCTGATGGGCAGTGAGGGAGCCCGGCACTCGCGCTGTGTGGACAGGCCTGACATGGTCCCTGGCAGCCCCAGAAGTGGCTTTTCCTCTGGGGAGGCCTTGACACCTGGTATGGCTGGGAGCCTCCCCTGCACCTGGGAGACTCACCCCATGTGGACCCCTTTGGGCAGGGTCTTTGAGGGTGCTGGAAGGCTTCCCCACCCCATGCCGGTCAGGGACCCTGACTCCAGGGCACCTGTCCTAATGGGCAGGGCCAGCCAGCTGGCTGTGTGGGAGCAGGTCACTCCCCACTTGAGGCCTGGGCCTGCAGTTACTCAAGTCCCTGACCGCTGCCGCTGCCCACAGGAGCTGAAGGCCCAGCCCTTTCATGTCCCTGCAGTCTGCGTGGCCACGTTTCCCTACAGAGCGCTGCCGACTCCTGGGGGGAGATGCGAATGCCTGTCATGTGGCTGTTAGGGCTTCGCTCAGCCAGGTTACTGGATGTCGGGCATCTGCTGGCGAGACTCTCGCCCCAAATTTCCCCGACACAGGCCACAGCTCCTCTGTCCCCACAAAACGTAGTCGGAGCCTGAGCCAGCAGTAAAGAGTGGACCCGTGGGAAAAGCCTCACGCCAAGGACATGAAGAGTCCTGGCACTGACACACGCAGGCACACTAGCGCCTTTGCACACACACGCACTCACTGGCATGTGCACACACTGACACACACAAACAGGGACCCCGCAGGTGGGCATGTGTGCACTGACACATCAACATGTGCACACGCTGACACGCACGTAGCACACACAGCTAACGTCTGCACAGCACACGGTGTGCTGACGTCTCTCCACACACAGGACACAGGCACTGAGCTCTCGCTGCCCCCGAGGACACAGAGAGAAGATGGGCCTGACCAGAGACAGGGGCCAGCTCCGGGCTCGGCCTCCAGCCTCCAGAAGTGGGGACACAGCGTCTTCTCTGTGAGCCAGAGCACTGAAAGCTGAAGAGTGCACGCACGTGTGCACACACACACGCACACGCACACACGCAGAGGAGACTCGGGAGACAGGGCGGGCTGCTCAGGCTGCTCACCCTGCTCTCGAAAGCAAAGGCTCGCCCAGGTCTGAACCTCCGTGAGCCCCCAGGCTGCTCTCACCAGTCGGCTGGGGGTGTGCTCCAAGCTCTCCTGAGCTCTGACCCAACCCTGTCCTCCCAGCCAGGCCAGGAGGCCAGCCTGGTGGGGCAGAGGGAAGCCATCCGGAGCAGCTGGTGGCTGGGTTCACCCCTGCAGGGGCGTTGGAGGAGCCCCCAAGAGACGGAGCAGGATCGCCGTCTCCTGGCCAGTTCTACAGTCAGGCCCTGAGGCCGCCGCAGCCCCCGCACAGGCATCCCTACATCAGTAGGAGGGGACCTCTCTCCTGAAGGAGGAGGTGCAGATAGGCTCGGAAGTGCCTGGAGGTAGGTCTCAGGTAAAGCCAGGCTGGGGCCGAGGGCACAGCTCACCTGGTGCCATGTCACCAAAGGGACACAAGCCCGGCAAGGAACCGCTGTCCCATGTGTGATTTGTTAATATGAAAAACACGTGGGTTTTAAAAACAAGCACTTGTATGTGCGTCTAATAGGTGACTTCCACCTTGCACAGGAAGGCTGCATGCACACCAGCCCTCGTGGAGGTCTGGGAGCATCTGCCCTGTGGGCTCTCCACCTATAGGGAGCAGGGCTGGGTGAGTGGTGCTGTCATACCCCTGCTCTGTGGCTCACGTTGACACCACAGCTTCATGGAGATCCTGGGGCTTACACACACGTGTTTATTCACAACCCTGCACACAAATGTTGATCATGTTTTCTCTCTGGGTCATGCTCAGGGATGTCTCCCGGGAGGGAGACGGGCCCCGGCTGTGAGAGCTGGTGCCTCGCACTGTTCTATTGGCAGGGCCATCGGACACGTCCACATCCGTGGGCCATTTTGAGGACGATGAACCTGGGACGTTGGAGGCGGGTGCCGAGCCGGGGCCGAGCGGGGTCAAGGAGAGCGGGGTCTGGAGCAGCATCATGACCAGAGCAGCTCAGGAGGTGGCAGGACGGAGAGAATCGTTAGATTTGTCTCCAGGGAGTCGCTGCGGTCAGCTCAGGCTGGAGTCTGGGATGGAGGACGGTCCCAGCGGTGAGGAAGGTCGACATGAGGGGTGCTGGCTTTGGAGGGCCCTGGGCTGTGAGCAGGGCCAGGAGCTACCCCGAGGGGCGGAGGCGAGAGGGCACAGGATCAGCCAGGCCAGGCCTCTCCTGTTGTGAGCGGGGACACTGAGGCCAGCAGGAAAGCGACTTTCCCAAAGTCACCCAAGGCCCCTAGGACTAGCAGTCAACTCTGACCCCCACCCAGGACGTGTGGGCACCAGCGAGCCCAGCAAAAGCACCCCCCAAATAGCCTCCCACCGTGAGCCCCGGCATGAGAGCAGGCTGGGCTGGGAGGCCATGGGAGGTGCAGGCGTCCTGGGGCTGGGGCCCTGTGGGAGCGCAGCTGCCAGAAGGGATATGAGAGGACAGAGTTTGGTCCCCTCCAGACCTTCTGTCCCATGTGTTCTTCTGAAGAACCAAATGCCTCTGAGGAGCCTGGTTTTAAGGATTCACTTAAAATCATCTCCATCACCGTCATCATCGTCACCATCACCACCATCATCACCACCGTCCTCATCACCGCCATCATCGCCACCGCGGTCATCGTCCTCATCACCGCCACCACCACCATTATGAATAGCTCCACCGAGGCCCCAGAACCCTGCCGGGAAAGCCGATCCACAAAGCCCACGTAGAGACGAGAAAACGGAGGCCCGGAGAGGTCAGGCCACCGGGTGAAGGTTCTCCTGCTAAATGGCAGAGCTGCCCTCAAACCCAGGACCCAGGCCCCCCCCAGGTGGCCCTCCCCAGGTGGCCCTCAGCCTTCTCAGAAGGAAGGGGAACGGGGTGACGTGAGAGCCACCCAGGAGTCTGGCAGCTGACCAGAAACCGAGAGCCAAGAAAACAGAGAGAGCGAGAGTCCTCAGCCCCGGGAATGAGGAGGCATCAAGACCCAGCACCATGCCTGTCATGACACTGAAGGAAAGGGGCGCTTGGGGACCTGCCAGAGCGGGAAGGAAGAGGCAACACACAGAGGATCAGGAATAAACCTGGCCTTCAAACCCAGAGCAACTCGGGGCTGCTATACAACGGAGCACCTCTTGCAAAATCCTGAGGACAACAATTTCCCATCTGGAATCCAGTGTTCACACTTAATTAAGAGTGTTGGAAAGACAGGCAATTTCAAAGACCAGAGTGTTCCAAGAATGCATATCCCCTGTGAACCTTTTCTCGGAAAGTTACTAAAGGATGTGCGCTAGTAGATCAAGGATGAAAACCAAAGGAAACAAAATGGATGGGTGGGAGGCAGAAAATAGGGGAGTCAAGCCCCAGAGAGGCAGGGGAATTCCCAGCGTGGAGGTAAAACAAGTTCCCAGATAAATCCTCACCAAAGGGTCGCAGAGGGGGATACAGCCCTGACCCATGCCTGCTTCCCAGAGGGGTTCCTCACAACACCCCTTCTCTCCCCAGTGTTTCCTACCTAGGGTAGAGCTGGTGAGCAACAGAGCAGTGTGGGGGTCCAGAGAGGGCTCCAGAGGGACGCGGGGTGGCCCCATGATGCATGAATGAAACTGACAGAAACTTGATGCCATTGCCCGTGGCTGGGACGTTTCTTTAGGAGGGCTAGTTGAAGGGTCAGTCAGGGGCAGCCAGATAGGAACTTGTGCAGATGAAAACTTGAAGCACTTGTTGATGCATCTAAAGGAAAGGCGGTCGGAAGAAAGGAAAGGCAGCCGTCACCCCGGACGCGGCTGTGAGCACTGTCCCGGCACAAGGACACCAGCCCGGAGCTGGTGCCAGAATCCGTGGGGAGGTACCCAGACTGGCCGTGCGCTGTGAGGGCTGCACCTGGACCAGCAGCAACCCAGGTCAGTAGAGATGCCTGCCCTGATGTGCTGCGTGTCGCAGAGGCGCAGGCACAGCTCTTTTTGCAGTGCTTGGGAGGAACCCAGGGCATTGTGCTAGGCAAGTGCTCTGCCACTGAGCGACACCCCAGCCCCCAAACATGCAAGTTCAAAGCGTCCAGGTAGATGCAGGCAGCGTCTAATGCCTACAACCGCACAATGACTGCAGTGGGGCCCTCACGCACCTTCCCCGGAAGCCACAGGCTTACGCTGCATCAGGGCAATGGCTTTCCTATGTGCCCCTGCACTTACCCAGGCGTGAGGGCAGCCAGGGCCATGGCACTGTGCATCTGCAGACTGCTCAGTGTGCTGGCCAGTGCATGGGACAGCCTGCATGGTTCCCCATGGACATTCACAGCCCGGGGACAGTCTGCACAGGACACCCCATGGACACTCAGCCCAGGGACAGCCTGCACAGGACACCCCATGGACACTCAGCCCAGGGACAGCCTGCACAGGACACCCCATGGACACTCAGCCCAGGGACAGCCTGCACAGGACACCCCATGGACACTCAGCCCAGGGACAGCCTGCACAGGACACCCCATGGACACTCAGCCCAGGGACAGCCTGCACAGGACACCCCATGGACACTCAGCCCAGGGACAGCCTGCACAGCACCCCATGGACACTCAGCCCAGGGACAGCCTGCACAGGACACCCCATGGACACTCAGCCCAGGGACAGCCTGCACAGGACACCCCATGGACACTCAGCCCAGGGACAGCCTGCACAGGACACCCCATGGACACTCAGCCCAGGGACAGCCTGCACAGCACCCCATGGACACTCAGCCCAGGGACAGCCTGCACAGGACACCATGGACACTCAGGGCCCCTCCCTCCCTGTCTGGCAGACATGGCCAGGCCTGTAATAGAGCTGGACACATAAGAAAAAACTGAAGCCAAGAAGGACCAGGGGCCTCACTGGATGCCAAAGGACGCTGTGGGCGAATGGCTGCCATGGGGGGTGCTTCTCACCCTCCCCACCCAACCCTGGGACCCCTCTCAGGCCCACCCAGGCCGATGGCTCCTCCACCTCCCAGCTTGGACATGGGTCCCCACTGTGTTCAGCCTGGGCCCCCACCCTGACACCAGGAGACCCTGGGAAGCCCTGGTCATATTCATGGGCTCACAGGGCCCAGCAAGCACAATACCACAAGGGACCTGCACCAAGGAGGAGTCGGGACCTTGTTGGGCCACGGTGCAGCCTGCAGCTCTGCCCAATCTGGCCAGCTCGTGGGGAGGCCCAAGGTCTGCAGCTGGGCTTGGGAGGAGTACAGTGCTCAGGGCTGAGCTTCAGACACTATGGCCCTCCTGGTGGCCCCGTGGAGAGCTGACCACAGCCGCCGGGTGTGTCCTGGTGTTTAACACTGACTTCCTTCCCTGACGGTGACGTTCTCCAGGGTCCCCGTCTGTGTATACATGAGTACACAAGTTTAGGTGTGAACGTGTCGTCACGTCTGTGCACGTGTGACGGTGCACCCCCAGGTGCTCCCTGAGTGTCAGGAGCAGGAGAGACACAGCTGGAGCACAGAGATCGATTGGGCTCTCCTGGCCCTCCCCAGGTGCCATCTGCCATCTGCGGCACACTGGAGTCCCACAGGCTGGGTTGGCAGCCTGGCCCACCCGGGGTCACAGGACGTCCCTCACGGGCTCTCCACACCAACCTCAGCCTCTCCACAGAGCACGACCCTGCAGCCCTCCACCCAGGCAGACCCTGACCCGGGGCAAATCGGGGCTGTTGGTCCACTTGCAGTGAGAGATGGGAGAATTCTGTAAAGCTGAACAGCAAACCTGGCCAAGCAGGAAGCCAGAGATGGCCTTTCTCATGATGACAGTGGGTGTGACCAGGACAGTGATGTCACTTACCTGGAATCGCACATTTGTGGGTCTTTGCCCTGAGACCTGAGAAGCAGGGCCAGCTTGCTGGGCCTGGAGACCAGGCTAAGCCTGCCCAAGGGCGACGCTGTTCCTCGGCGGCTTCACTGGAAGGGACGGCTCTCGGCCTGGCCTCCCAGGGCCAAGGGGCAGGACTGGGCCTTCTTCCCTCCTCGGGGTGCCCTCCGGGCAGACCCGTCCCCGCGTGCTAGCCTGTTCCGGTGCTGAACGATGGCAAACATGACTTATTAGATGCAGAGGTCGTGCCGAGGGCCCCGTCACTGCCTGCAGTCGGGGTGCTGGGCCATGAGTTCCCAGGCAGGGGCTGCTTTGCTCATAAAGGACCAATTCACACCAACAGGCTGTGGTCAGGCATTACCTCATGGAGGACGGAGCACCGGGGGGCCAGGAGGGCGGCAAGGACTTTGCAGGTCATCTTGGTCTGTTGACGCGAGGTGGCCTTCCTCCCCCACCTCCTCCCTTCCTTACCCGAATGGGAAGTGCATAGCCACTCACGAGAGCCCGCCTCCCTCCTGGCCGCTCGGCCCTCTCTGGAACGCCCTGGCCCGGGTGCAGGAAGAATGGCAGATTGTAAGAGGGTGGGATTCGGTGGGCCCCTCCCGAGTGGCATCTTTCCTGGTAA
Organism: Marmota monax; assembly: GCF_021218885.2. Classification (NCBI taxonomy): domain Eukaryota; kingdom Metazoa; phylum Chordata; class Mammalia; order Rodentia; family Sciuridae; genus Marmota; species Marmota monax. The sequence goes on from NW_026694750.1 coordinate 7,370,017, forward strand.
CAAATTCAACCACCGGGGAGATGCCAGCCCAAAGCTCAGGGGCTGAACGGGGCGAAGGCCCGTCTCCCCCCTGGCACGCCCCTTGCCACTCCACCTCCCACCCGAGGTGAATGCCGCCAGACATGGAGACCCCGGCTCCTACCCCTCCCCACCCCGCAACCCAGGAGAGTGTGTGCAGGGTCCCTGGCCGCAAGAATCGACTTCCAAGAAACAGGAAGGGCAGGTCTGCCGTCCGTCTTTCTCCAGCAACCGTCGCTGTTTAAACCTCTGTAAAGAGCTGGTCATTTCAGGGTTGAGGCAGCCCATCACTGCCCCTGACTCTCCTGTGCCTCAAAGAGACATCTATGGGATCCTGGTGGCACCACAGGCGTGGACAAGGTGGTGGGGACAGGGGGGGTCCCCAGTCAGAGACCCTCGGCACTGGTGTGGGGTCAGACGGATGAGCTCCTCCCGAGCCCCCGGCCGAGCAGGGCTGAGGCTGGCTGCCCGCGCTCACTCCCGCCTCCCGGGCCCCCCCTCAGGAGGGCTGGGCACCCCGGGACAGCTCTGTCTCCACCCCTGTAGTGCCCCAAGGGAGAAGCTGCCACTCGGCCCCTGCCCAGAACTTCTACACTGACCTCCCTCCCACTGGCCCAACCCAACGTCAGTGTCAGGACATCCCTCAGATGCCATCCCTGCAGTCCACTCAGGGGCCCCTTCATGGCCACTACGGGCCCTGGAGCTCGGAGCCAATGGCAGAGGGCTCTGGTGGGTCTGGAGGGCACAGACACCTGGTCCATGCATCCACCTTTTTGAAGGTGTGTCTCTTTCCACAAGAGTTGGCAGCCAGAAAGAGGGGACATCTCCTTGTCACCCATGGGGACAGAGGCTACAGTCAAACCCTGGCGGTTGGCGCCCACTCAACCTCAAGGGCAGGGCTGTGAACCATGAAGCTGGCAAATGCCCCGGGCAGAGACTGTCCATCCCTCCAGCTGGGGCATTTCCCCTAAGGTGGGCCCCAAGCACAGCTCCAGTGTCCACCAGAGCGGAGCCACTCTTCTTACGTTACCCAACATCTCTGAAGAGTGACAGGGCAGTCAGCAACGTGGAGTACAGGGCAAGGTCCCGGGTCACCATAGCCCCGGAGGCCTCGACCGCCGATGTCCACCTGCTCCCGCCTGGAGGCTGAAGCCCCCGACCGAGGCATGGCAGGGCCCCAGGGCTGCGAGGGGCATCTGCCAGGTCTCTGCTTCTCCGGCTTGCTGCCAACTCTTGGCCAGCACCCTCCTTGGTCCTCACTCACGCGTCTCTTTCTCTGTCCCAGTTCCCCCTTTGCACAAGGACCCCGGTCACTGTGGATAGGGCCACCTCAAGGCCTCTTCTTGACATCTGCAGTGAGCCTGTTGCAGGTCACATCCCAGGAGAGAAAGTGGGGTCACGGCTCCAACCTGAAAACCTGGGGGCACACATTCAGCCCTCATGGCAGCCGTGGGAGGCCCCCAGGCCACAGAAGTCCCTGTCCACCACACAGGGCGGCCAGCTTGTGGTGTCCACCTCCAAGAAGGAAGCAAACCCAGTTCCCTCTCAAAAGGCCCATTGACAAGCCCAGACCCTTAGTCCACCCCAGAGTTCCCGGGGCTTTTTCAAGGCTGATGGTGGTAACGGATGGAGTGTGGCCCTTGTCCCCAGCACAGTGGTGGCCATGGGACCTGCCACAGCCTCCGCCTGCTCGTCTCGGGGCCAGCGAGCGAGGCAGCTGCTCAGAGCCCTAATAGCCGAATTCGTCTGGACTTTCAATTACCCTGACATTACTGAGACACGCCGGGAAAGCCGGGCTTGGGTTACAATCGGGGATTCTGACTTCAAGAGCAGCCATAAAACAGAGACCCGAGCATGCTTCTCGCTCTCTTCCCGACATTAGCAGCTCATCTGATACTTCTCTTTGGTTCCAGTTTCCTGAAAGCGGATGACAAGCCCCTGCCCAGCCAGCCGGCCCAGGCTGAAAGAGGGTGCGCTCGCGCGGCGCGGGCCAGGTCACAGGCACAGATGTGTCACCCCGTGTTTCCTTTCACGGCCACTGTGTTAGGCTTGTCCTTGTTTCTACCTGGACAAACCTCCAAGCATGACAGATGAAGAGGGCACGCTCCCAGGCTCGCCGAGGCGTGACCTCGCCCAGAGGGTCGAATCGAAATAGCCTCCACCTGCCTTCTCCTTGGATGGAGGCGCCATGCTGCAGGGACTGTGCGTTTTAAGAGCCTCCTGGCAGCCTCTACCTGTGACCCCCCCAGCCTGGCTCCAGAGACCACAGCCTCCTCTCCAGGGCTCCTCTGGGACCAGGGGCTTGACACTGCTGGTATACTAAGTGTGGCGTCCTGTGTTCCTGTCCCTGTCCTGTGTCCCTGGTCTCTCTCCCTGTCCTTGGTCAGCAGCCGTGTTTACCATCATGGGGACCTGAGGTCTGCTCGGCCTGCTAGGGACCCCCTGAGCAGGAACCTGAGGCCATGTGGCTGTGGCACTCCCTCTCCACACATGCATAGGATTCAAAGATGGTCCCTCCCCACACGGAGGCCAAGAGCCACACGAGGCCCCTGCCTTGGACTCACATGGAAGCCCAAGCCACCAGGCCACCAACGTCCCTCCCACGCTGCACGGCAGCCAAACTAGGTATAGGTGTTTCCTCGGGGCCCGTGCAGGGGCTGCCCCCGGACCTCAGGGCTCCCGCAGGAGCCGTGCAGCCCCCAGATGTTCTGTGGAAACACATCTGTGAGCCGCATGTGTCCAGATGACGAGCAGAAGCACAGGGAAGACATGCAGCAGGCCGGGAGGCCGCCGCGCACGGAGAATCCTCCCTGGGCGTCATAAAAACATCACGCCTGCTTACGAGGGATTTATAACGCAATGAAACATAAACAAACAGCTCCTCAGACCCAAGTGGCATAAAGAGCAGGCGCGGCTTCTGGAGGGCAGTGCGTGAGCCGGGCAGTTCAGCTGGAGCCTTCCTGGCCCTGACGTTCCACCCACGGGCAGGACAGAGCCCGGCCAGGCCTGACGGCAGTGCCCCTCCCCAGTGTCACCATGTCCCAGGTCCACACCAGGGCTCCCATGGTCTGAGCCCCGCTCCCCATGGACACAGCCTGCATCTGGGGCTAGGCCACTGAGGGGCCGGGCTGCCTGGACACAGGCCTTGCCCCAAGGGTGGACGATTCAGCTGAGTGTCCAGCTGGCTCGATGGGTAGATAAGCACAACTAATGTTTCAGAATAATTATGCCCCAGGTGTTGCAGGGGACCTACCGTTGTGGGTGGACTGTCCCCCCAATAAAACATACACGGGTCCCCAGCCCCCAGCACCTGGGAAGGTGGCCGTGTTGGGCGAAAAGCTCTCCAAGAGAGAAGTGAAATGAGGTCACACAGGAGGCTTGAAAAGGGCATTGAGGGTGGCCCTATGGGGACAGAGACGATGTCCACGAGCCAAGGAGAGGCCTCAGGGAACTGGATGGCCACAGCTGGGTCTCAGATGCGGCCTCCAGGACGGTGAGGGTGCTGTCCAGCATGGCGGCCCATGAAGGGAGTACACATACTACCCCTCAAACTGTCCTGCGTCCAGTCCACATCAGGCCAGCTGTCCTGGTCTGGGCCACCGCCACACCCCCTTCCAGGAGGTGGACAGTCATCCCTTTTGCACTCATGGCAGATGTCCCCAAGGGCAGCACAGCCCTGGACACAGGCCGTTCCTTCCCACAGCTGACAACCGTTTGGTTTGAACCAGGGCTCTGGGCAGGGCTGCAGGCTGGGACTTCTCCCAGAGAGTGACGGCACAGTGCCCACAGAGGCCCCTGCCCTGGACCTTCATGGGGTCCCTCCTCTGGCCAACGGGGGGCTGCCCAGGCCATGGTAATGGGTGTCCAGTGTAGCCCACCAGGTCTGCAGCTGCAAGGCCTCAGGACCTCAGTGATGTTTGGGGCGTTTTCTGAGTCAGGACTCACGCTGGCCAGCAAAGTGGGAAGTAACCCAGGAGCCAGAGCAGGAGGCCTGGGAGGAGGGACCAGGGTGTCCATGGTTCTGAATATCTAACTGGGAGGACGGACACCTGCCCTGGCCACAGTGCAGCCCACAGCAGCGACATTGGCAGGAATCCTCCCTTGACCAGGGCCAGGAACAGAACAGACGGTGTCAGAGAAGGGACAGAGGGGGCTCCAGGTGCCCAGCATCAAGTTCCTGACCCCAGTGGACACAGCAGTGCTCACTTGGGTCCTGCAAGGGGGCTTTGGCACCCACCTCCCATCTCTGCAACGGGGCTTAAGGTAATTATAACGGTAATTAAAACGGCAGTGGTTCCGAGAAAATGGCTCGGGTCTGTATTTAGGCTCACGATGGGTTTCACCCTGTGCTGGTTCTGTGTATGAGTGGAACGTGGCCTTCTCCCGGCAGCCCTGCACAGCCAGTGTGTTAGCAGGAATGCCCAGCTGGCGCCCTGCACCCCGACCTGGCCCTGGCCCTGCCTGAGGAGGCCCCACCACATGCACAGGGGGTCCTGTCAATCCACATACCTGTGCCCACCTGTGCCAAGTCAGAGGGCAGGCGGTGGCAGCACAGGCCAGCAGGGAGACGAAGCTCTGGGTGCCACAGGACTAGGGGCAGCCCAGAGTCCAGCACGCGTCCTACCAACCCTCCTGCCGTGCAGGGAGCGGTGCAGTATTCAGACCACCTGGCTGCCTCGTCCACAGATCTGGGGCCCTGGGTGGGCGATGGCACCCTGCAGAGCCACATCGCTCTACGGCCAGCGAGGAGGGGGACCCGCTGCAGGACTGGGCAGCTGGGCCATGTCCTCCCTCACACGCTGCCAGGTGCCAGAAGGTGGAGGAGGACCAGAGCCACACGGTCTCCCGGGGCTCACACATCCCCAGCGCCCTCCGCGAGCACTGGAGATGGTGGTTTTATTCCACATGCGCGCGTCTAAAAATATCCCCTTTCTGTGTGTTTTGACTCCACGCCCGAGAACATGGGCATGTTTCCGTAGAGCAGGAGATGTGAAGCCCGGAACATCTTGGAGTGATTTGGACGCCTTCCTCTCAGGACATTCTCCACTGCTGTAACACGATGGGGTTTTCTAGAATCTAAAACACCAATTTGGCCAGCAATGTGAGCAGAGAGTTCAGTCTTCCAAACCATAAAGATCTGAGACTATAAACTGTTGTTTCTTAAATGTTTCAAAGCATAACATTGACACCGAGCCGCACTGTAAAACAATCTGGGAAACCTAACAGCCCTGAGTTTCACGAAGTGTGGCAAATCAGGGCCGACCCCGGGGTGTGCAGAGGTCATTCAGCGCCATCCGGCTCTGGGCAGGCTGGCCCCCTTGCCAGGAAGGTGGCCAGGGCCGTGGGGTGAGCCACCCAGCAGCTGAGGACGGGCCACCTGCATCCTGGGGTGGCTCAGCACAAAAGCACTGCGGCCACCCCTGTCCGGCCCCTGAGCCTGTCACCCTGTGCCGGTGAGATCCCACCTTTGAACAAACAGGGATAAAGCTAGAACCTCTGTGCCCTCATCGCCATCTAGAAGGAATGCTACCCCTAACCCACCCAGAATGTGAGCAGGCTGTGCCCGTCCTGCGGGGTGAGCTCGGACACCAGAGCCGGGCTCGCTCACCTGGACCATGGGCTCTTGGATTTTCATTTGGTGGATTTCACGTGCTGGGTGCGCTCTCAAACCGGCCTTTTCCTGGGAGGACCAGCATCGTGACCTCCCAGTCCCCAAAACAGGACCAGGTCTCCTACCCACAGAGCTGCAGAGAAGGGGTGCTGCTGCGGGATGGGAAGCCACCCCTACCCGCCCAATCGCCCACCTCTGCTCGGCCACCGCCCTCTGCCCCAGCCCGGGCCCCAGCGCCTGGGACCCCGCGGGCACGGTCGAAGCCGGGATACCCCACTGGTGCGGAAAGGAGGGCTGCCCAAGGCTGCCTCTGGCTGGAGGTCAGCCAGCCCCTTCCCCTAACTCCCCAGAAGAGAAAACACCCCAAACAGAAGCCCCACCCACTGTCTGAGGACCCGACTCTCCTCACCAGGGACCCTGAGATTTGCTCCCCTGACCAGCAGCAAGAGTTGAGGGAAACAGCCTCGGAGATCCTCACAATAAATGCTCTGAAACCCCAACTTCTTGAGGTGGGAGGAGGCAGGGGCCGGCCCCTCCTCCCACTCCCAGTGAGGGCTGAGGAGGTGGTGTCAGGGACACCTTGCCCGCCACAGCTCGCGCAGCTGGGGCTTCCTGGTACGTGGGGTAAACCAAGTCAGAGGCAGGGTCTGGGCGGGACGCATCTCCAGGGCAGGAAGGACTCAGCATGGAAACACGCACACACAGCGGCATGAGCACAGGGGCAACCTGGGAGCCACCCACGGGCCCATGAGGACGGGGAGACACAAGGGAGCCGTGCGGGGCCTGTTATACACCATGAAGGGGTGAACGTGGTGCCCCTATAGTGTGGACCAACCTCGAAGACCTCGCACTCAGAGGGAAGCTGGACACAGAAGGCCCACAGCATCTGGAATCCAGGACGGGTGGATCATGGGGAGACTGGTGGTCAGGAGCCGGGGAGGAGGAAGGGCAGGGCAGGGGGTAAGGGGTAAGGCTGAAGAGCCCCTCCTGAGCTCCTGCTGGGTGACGCTCCGTTTGTGACTGAGGACGGCTTGGGAGCATCCACGCAGAGCAGAATGTGGGCTCCTGGGTGCAGGGCCCTTCCAGACTTGTGAGCAGAGGGATCAGCCCTGGGCCCTCCCATTCCCTGGGACGTGGGGCTGGGAGACGTCAGTGGAGGAGCTTGCCTGGCACCTCAGGTCCTCGTGACAGAGCTGGAGGTGTGCTGCACACACCTGTGACTCTCTGGAATACGTGGAATCGCACACCTGCCCGGGGTGGGTTGGGTGGCATGGGACCACAGCCAGTAAAGCTGGTTTGGGAAAATGGAAGTGGCTACACACTTGGGTCTGCGCTGGGCCCGGGCCGCCCAGGCCTCGCACTGCCCCAGCCCCCTGATCAGGCTCCAGGACTTTCCCCTGTTCTCTCCACACACGTCCACTGCTAGGGCTGCCAGGTAACACGCACCGAGCGGGGCTGTCTCTGAGTCTCACGTGCACAGTGATTAAGCTGTTGGTGCAGGTGTTCTGAATATTACGCGCACACACAACTAACATCGCTCTTGTTGCCGGTGCCCTAAACTCAAATTGAGCTGGGCATCCTGGTGCCAAACCTGGCCACCCATCAGGACCTCTGCTGTGGGCTGCACTCTCAGGCCCCAGGGGCTTGCCTGACACCAGGGAAGGCAGGTCCCCTGGTGGGCGGGGACTGCAGGGCAGGGCTGCACCCAGGACTGCCAGGGGCTTCAGTGGCAGGCTCTCACCACCAGGGGGCTCCAGGCGCTGAGGCTTCCTGGGCACCCAGCTTAACCCCCAAGCCAGGGGAACCAGGGGCAGGATGGTGGGTGCCTCTCTCTGCTGACCTGCCCTGGCTCCCAGCCAGGAGCTCAGCACCAGCCCAAGATGCACAGGGTGGGGGGACCCGAAAGCCTGGATGGTCTTGGTCACTCGGCTGAGGGTCCAGTGACAGTGTGCAGGACAGAGAAGCTGGTGGGCCCTGGGACACTCCTGCTCACTGCTTGCTCTTCTAGTGTCACAGTAAGTTTTGACGTACTTAAAAATAATCTTTAATTCCCCGAAAGCTGTGGTGGCATCCAGCACGCCCTGCAGGCATCTGTGCTCTGCATCTACCGCCGTGGGTCCCCGTCCTTCTCCAGACACAGCGCTGGGCTGGTCACACCTGACACTGGACTCCACCTGCTCCCACCAGGGACTCCAGCATGAGGGCCATCTCAGCTCTCCGAGGCCAAGCGCAGCCCAGGGTGGGGTGGAGAGCCAGGGCCTCTCTGGTGTCGACGGTGTGCTGCTCTCCAAGTGTGGCCTCCAGGGTCCTGGAGGAGAGGGCAGGAGGAGGTGAGGGGACAGGCCAGTGCAGTGTGCTGAGACCAGCCAGCGGCTGCCAGGGAGGAGGAGCAGCTTCACCATCAGGAACAGCAAGGGCTGGGGAGAGGGTGGGCCCAGGCGGGGATCGGGAGGCCTCAGGCCTGCAGAGGGCTGTGGGTAAGGGACACAGCCTTGGGTGGCCATGGGATGACCACCCCTTCATCAGGCCGAACAAGGCCACAGAAGGAAGCAGGTTTGGGTACAGTGCTGGGCACTCTGGATGGGTGCGCTTCCTTGGCTGGGAGCCTTCGGAGCAGCCAGAAGCAGCAGCCAACGTCCCCAAGACCTCAGGAGATGGCCTGAGAGGCAGCAGTAGCCAAGGAGGAGGGGACCCTGGGCTAACCCTGGAGCCCTGCCCAGAGGTGGTCAGAGTGCTGCTCAACAAAGTGGGGAGAGTGGCCAGCAGGCCTGGTGCAGAGATCTGGCAGTGAGCGTGGAGAGGCAGGGGCCTCCTAGTGGGACCTTAGTGCTCTGGAGCTGGACAGTCCAGCCTTGCTCCAGGCTGGTGGCCTTGGGCGAGTTCACTCTGTCCTACCTCAGGATGGGGCTACTGTAGCAGGACCCACAGGGAAGGTGGACTGAAGGTGTCCTTATCTGGGAACCTCCTCTTACCTGAGGCTCTGAGGTGGGCAGCCACAGGTGAGCAGCGTGACTGGAGACCCCTGCATCCTGCCAGGCAGGTCGACCATGATGGCAGGCTTGGCTGGGCACAGCTGGGCTGCAGCGGGTGGCCGGGGCTGAGGAGGACAGGTGTGAGCAGAGGCCAGGCAGAGTCCCCAGGGCAGGGGCCCGGAGCCAGAGGCCATGTCCCTGGACACAATGGAACACCCCAAGAGGGGTGGACATGGGCATCACCTCTCGGGAGAGCCAATACCAGGGGCAGGGTCCTGAGCCCCCAGTCCCCCTTGGCAGCGCGAGGCCACAAGAGTGTGGCCTCCAGCTCCCGCCCACAGGAAGCCCCCACAGCTGCTCCTGCTGAGCCAGCCATAACACGGGCTTTGCTGTGGGTTTCCTCCCTCCCAACTTTTGATATTTTGGGGCCCACTTTTATATTTTAATGCATGTTTTTATGGAAATATTTATGGCGCACATGTAGCACATAAAACACCGTTGTAAAGCCGTTTTGCCCCGATGCTGCTGAAATAAATGATGTTGTTAGTTTATGATTTCATAGGTCCTATCCTGCCGTAATGAGAACGGCCTGGGCCGCTGTGCGCCGGGAGCTCTTGTGTCTGTCTGCAGGGCCCTCACAGCCCCGCCGAAAGGCTCCCACCCTGGCCTCCCCGCCTGCAGGAGGGGCCTGTCCATGGTCAGGGAGCCCCAGGATGGGCCTCGGGGAAGGGTGGCCTCTCCTGGGCCTCCCAGTGACTGCCACAGAAATCCCCAGGGAGAAAGCGTGGGCCCGTTTGCCCACCTGTGTGCTGGCCGCTCCTTACTCTGAGGCTATTCTCCCCGGCCTGGCCTCCGGGGAACCTGGAGGAATGGGAGGGCCCAGGGCTGATCCCTCTGCTCACAAATCTGGAAGGGCCCTGCACCCAGGAGCCCACATTCTGCTCCGCGTGGATGCTCCCGAGCCGTCCTCAGTCACAAACAAAGACTCAGAACAATCACTTCGGCCTCACCTGTCAGATGGCTTAAAAGGGGCAGAGCTCGGGCTGGTCACCAAAGTGGCCAAGTTTAAAAATTCATACAGCGACATTGGAAAGCCCCCCTCTGGCCGGCGCCCTCCTGCTGCGTCTCCTCCCGGGCGGGCAAGGCCATAAATAATTGAGCGGCCACTCCGTGACACGGCCGAGGTGGGTGAACACAGGGGCTTGTCACTAAAAGCCACAATGGGTCTGCAAAATGGCAGGGTAATGAAGCAGAGGCGACGGCACAGGTGAATGGCCCCGGGTGACACTGGGGACGGGGAGATCGTCCTGCAGCAAGGGCCTGACCAGCCTCAGGGGACACCCCTCCCAGCTCTGCCCTCCTGGGAGGCCCTGGCAACCCCTCTGCAGGCTGGACATGGAGGACTGAATCACACAGGGCCAGACGCTGCTCGAGGGGACCTCGTTATCCTCACAGCACGTAGGGCCAGCCCAGCGCCCCAGAGATACCACTGCCTTCTCACACCTTTCTAGAAAGTTCCCTGCAGAGGGTCTCACTAAACCTACGTCATTTCCTGAAATGGCCTCTCGCTGGTGTGCCACTCATTTCCACAACCCACGGAGCCGGCAAGGGCTGTACCCTCGGATGCGGTTCCCAGATGAGCAGAGGGAAAGGGGGGCCTGGGACTCAGACCCACGGGGGCGCGAAGCCAGCCAGGCCCTCGGTGCTCACCTCCAACTGCTCTCCTTTCCCTCTTCCTACCTTCCTGCCCTGGGGTCTCACAAACAAGGTCTTGAAAGACAAACACACTCACTTAGTTTGCATCAAATGTCTTTTTATGTAAATGAGATCACAGAATGCTGGGAACAGGGGCACCCAATAAGGGACACAGCACTTCAAAAAATAACAAAACTTGCTGAAATGAATGACAACGTTTTGAAAATTGTCTCCCTAAATCTCATAAAATTTCACAATTTTCCCTCCTGGATTCAGAGGCCCAGCCATTAAAAGTGGTAGAACTGTGAGTTAATTTAGGAGTCTGGGGCCCAAGCAGCAGGTGCTCTCCCACCCAACGGGTCAGTGCCAGGGGCAGCTCCCGTTAAGCACCCAGTCAGGGCTCAGGGACAGGAGCACAGTCCCTTCTCACCCCCCCCCACCGCCTCCCTGCCCTTAAAGAGGGCCCAGGAGCATTCGTGGTATCCTGCTGACCTGTACCCCAAAACATGTGCTGATGTCCTCAGTCCCAGTACCAGCAAAGGGAACCTCATTTGGAAATGGGGTCTTTGCAGATGTGACCAAATTAACATGGCCTGATCCCCTGACTGGCATCCTTATAAAAGCAGAGATGGACACACAAGGAGGCCACACCGGGAGAGGCAGGACCCTCCGCGGGGAAGGCTTCGTGGGGACTGTGCCCTTATAACACCTTGACTTCGGACTTCCAGCCCCCCATTGTGAGCCACCCAGTGTATGACACCTGGTTCCGGCAGCCCCAGCAGGCACACACCCCAGTACCCAGTAGGTACTAAATAAATGGGGAGTGTCCAGGTTTTCATGAAATGAAGGACCGTAGAACAGGAAGAGGCAGGATGGAAGTTCAGGCTTTTAAAAACCTGCAAACAGAAGCCTGGCTCTGGGCACACGCCTGTAATCCCAGAGGCTCGGGAGGCTGAGACAGGAGGATGGCGAGTTCAAAGCCAGCCTCAGCCATGAGAGGCGCTAAGCAACTCAGTAAGGCCCTGCCTCTAAATAAAGTACAAAATAGGGCTGGGGATGTGGCTCGGTGGCCGAGTGCCCCCTGAGTTCAATCCCCGGTACCCCACCACCACCAAAAAATAATAATAAAATAAAATAAAAATGGGAAAGGGCTGGAGGCGTAGGTCAGTGGCAGGGCGTCTCTGAGTTCATTCCCAGCACAAAACCAATCCACCAATCAATTCTTCCAACAGGGGCTGAGGATAAACCATGGGCTTCATCCACAGTGTTCCTAAAGATGGGGAGAGATGAAAGAGAAAGAACACACAAGCAATAAGTAAGCACAAGCCAGAGCCAGAGACTGCCCCTGCCGTGGCCAGCCCCGTGCCCGGTCCCTCTCGCCCGCCACAGATCCGCTCGGGTGCCCCGCTGGCCCCTAGGAGCCCATGTTAAACAGCCTTCGCCCGCTCCCCCGCCCCAGCCACACACCGTCATTTATTTATTTATTTGGGGGTAAATAAGTGTTTCCTTTTGTTCCCAACAAATGCATCTCCCACATTTTTGCATGTTTTAAATATTCACGCATGTAAAAGAACTGAAACACGCGACCTTGATTTATTATTTAGGCCACTTTTTCTCTGGTAAAACAGAACCTCCATCTGAAGGGGAACTTTACATTTTATTTCCATTAAAGCCTCTCGTTAAAGTTTAAAACCTGCTTTGTCCCTGCACTTGAGGATTGATATTTCCGTCTGTCAGGGAACACGATGGTGCTTGTCGACATGACGAGGGAAAAGACCAAACAGGAAGGGAAATGGCAGCCTGTCAGTTGCTGTGACGGCCGCGAGGCTGAGGGCAGCCAGTGGGGACCCCGTCCAGGGTGGCTCCGCCTGGGGCTGGGGCCTCAGAGCCTGGCATCCGGGGCAGCTGGAGCAGAACCCCGGGGTTTTGAGAGCAGTGGGGGAGCCGTCGGGGCAGCCAGCCCTGCCCGCCACCCGCAGGCCTGAGTGGCCCCACAGCAACCCAAGGCCAGACACCCGAGCACAAGTACAGACAGACGAGCACACGCCTAGAGCCCGGGACGTGCAGATGACAGCAGGCCCAGGGGCACACGGGTCACCGTCCTTCAGGGCACCACACTTGTGTACAGACTGAGTCCTCACGCCCATACACACATGGAGGCTGGCGCAGCTGGACCTGCCCTCCCCGAGCCGGGCCCCGATGCTGCCCAGGCAGGCGTCTCTCAAGGCTGGAGAGCCTGGGACCCTGGTCCTGGAGTGTGTGTGTGTGTGTGTGCACATGTGTGCCTCGCTCATGGTGTCTGCATGTGCGTGTGTGCACTGCATAGTGTGGAATGCATGGGGTGTGCGTGTGCAGCTGTGTGCAGCAGTGCATGCAGACGTGTGCGTGTATACGTGTGGGGGGACACATGTGATTCTGTGTGCACTGGTGTGCTGCACAGGCATCGGGGGGTGTGTGTGTGTGCATGAGTGAGGGTGTATGTGTGTTCATGTGGACACAGGTGCCGACTGGCCCCAGGTTGGCAGCGTGGACAGAAAGGTCTCTGAGCTGCAGAGAGGTTCCTATAGCTTCAGCCCAACCCAGGCTGGCCCCTGGGATCCCGCTCAGGATGCAGTTGGGGCCCTTTGGAGTGTGCATGGAGGTGAGGAGGTGACCACCTCCCAGCAGGACCACACAAGTTCGGGCACTGGGCATCCAGGAAGCCCCTCCCCTGAACCCCCCTTAGTCCCTGTATCTGATTTGAAGATCCCGGGCAGACCCAGGAGGAACACGTGCACAGGGAAGGGAGGTTGGTGCAGGAGCTCAGCTCAGTCAGAAGCAGGGGTGAGTTTATGGCCTGCACTTTGGGATCTGGCACAGACAGGCTCCCTGTGCCCACCCCAGCAGGGCTTGGGGGTGGCCATTCCCTCCTGGGGCTGGACGAGGCCAGGCCCAGGGCCTGGGCCTGCGTCTCCGTCCTTCTCGGGAGGCCTTCCTGGAGCACAGCTTTCTGCCTCCCTCTAGAGCTCTCGGGAGGCTCCTGCAAGCCAGGCTGCTGTGGGCAGGTGCGGGGCCGGCAGGCGCCTCTAACGAGCGGCCAGTCTATGCCCCCTTCGAGCCAAGCCTGCCGACCATCACCACCCCCGCTAGCTGCATCCTCCTCCTCCAGAGAGGACGTCTGCGTGTGAAGGAGCAGAGTCCCCACTGCGCGGCCACCAAGAGGCCTCAGGGAAACACCTAGGGGACGCTGTCAGGCAGGTCTCACAGGAGCACCAGGACAGGAGGCTCAGCTGGCCCATAGGCCCGCGGAGCAGACAATGAGTGATGGGACCCCATGGGGGGCACTGCCTGGGGGACAAAAATGCATGGTGGGGGTCCCTGAAACCCTGTGCCCCCTCCTGGTGGGTTTGGCAGGGAGACCCTGCTCGGCCCGTGGAGAGGGCTGTGGGCAGAAGTGGGTTGAGGCCTCAGGGGACCACCAGAGCCAGCTGGGCCCAGCCCACCATGGCCATCTTCTTCTGCCCCCCGCCTGGTATGAGCAGCAGCAAGTGCACCTGTGCCTCTGGTTTCCAGGATGCTCCATCCACCAGGAGTCCCAGCAGGTGGCCGGCAGGCGGGCAGCGGGATTTCCCACTGCCCCTCTGGAGTGTTCCACCCAGCTGCTGGCAGCCTCTTGACACCTGGCCCTCCGGCCCCACCTCAGGCCAGGTGACTGAGACACAGGAACACAGGATCCTTTGCTGGCCCCCTTTGCAATAGTCCTGCATTAAATCACCCCTGGGGCCTCCACTGTCCACCTGGGACTCTAAGTGCCCTGAGGGTGAAGTCTGACTTGGGGTTTTCTGAGCGAGATGGGGCCCCAGGAGTCTGCAAAGCTGTTTCCTGAGAGCTGATTCTGGAGCCAGGGGCTGACACCAGGGCCCAGGGGTCAGCACCAGCCCAACTGTTGTCTAGTCACACAGCCTTAGGAAAATCCCAGCCTCTCTGTGCCCTCATCTCAGGAAATCAGGGTGACACTCCTTGGAGCTAGCCCTGCCTTTCTGTCACACTCTCCACTGGGCACCTGGCAGAGAGTGGCTGAGACTAAGACCCCCCACTGTCCTCAAACTTGAGGCAGGGCATAGGACACCTCACGGGAACTGCGGAGATGCCCTGGTGCCAAGTTCCTCCTGTCCTTGGTTCCATCGCCTACGGAGCCCTGGCCACTTTCCCTCCCTGGGCATCCACAGACTGGCCCAAGGGCAGAGCTGGCTACTCACATTAGTGGACAAGGGCAGGGCAGACCAGGCTAAAAAGAAGGCTAAGAGCTGCCGACCTGTGACACTATGTCCATGAGCAGGAAGCTGCGCCTCAGCCAGGTGGAGTGACCAAGGGTGCATTTGGGCTTCGTTTGATTAGTAATGTCTGCCTGGGACAGGGGCGGCAGAGGTGCTGGCATGAGAACCCCCCACACACTGTCTTTCCTGCTCTGTGACCGTGTTACACAGCCCTGGGCAGGACAAAACTATGGGGGAAGCCACTTTCCTGTATTGTGTCCCCAGGTTGTGGGCACACTCGGGTGCTGACCCAGGGTGACAGTGCCTGGGACCGCTCAGGAAACGGGCCAGGGGCAAGTCAGGGGTACCCTCCCTCCCATGGGCTCAGCCAAGCAGATCCAACAGGAGATGTAGAGGGTGGCAGGGAGCGAGGGCCGTGACACCCCAGGTCTGCCTGAGGGGACAGGACAAGGCTGCACAGGCAGCCGCAGCCCTGCAGACCCCTCCCCATGTGGGAGGCTGAGCATCAGCAGAGCAGGTCCGGATGCGAGGTCGGGGTCCCAGGATACTGTTCTGCGGGCACTGTCTCCCCATCCCCTGCAGCCAGATGGTCACCCCAGCACCCCTGATTCAGCTGCCTGGGAAGCTGAAGTTTCTAGAAGCCTGACCTCAAACCTGTTTCTCTAGAATGATCTTTGAAAAGAGAGTCTTAGATGTTGACAAGGGTCCAGGAGGGGAGACTCGGAGGCGTCAGGCCCTTCACAAGACCGTCCGTGACACAGGCCTTGACCAGCCCCAAGGGCCTGCCCTGCCTGCTGAGGAGCTCAGGAAGGGGGACCTGATTAAGACTCAAACACTGGAGAAGAGTGACGTGCAAGATCCCAGAGCTGGCAGGCCACAGCCGCAACGCCAGGGCCTGGCCCTGAGGCCTCCCAGCCTCTGAGCGGGACTGTAGGAAGCACCCAAAGCAGGCTGCCACCCCACCCCCATCCTGAAGGCAGTGCAGGTGGGGACGGTGGCCACACCAGGGCATCAAAGAAGAGCTCCCGACACCTGGTGTCAGCCCCACCGGGAAGAGCGGCCCGGGTGCTGCCTCCATAGCTGGAGACCTGCTCCCCCCGGTGCACACACCCAAACTCCACACGCCTATGCACACACCCACAAGCTTACACACTTACCCGTGTCCACACGCACCCCACGTACACCCTTGTGCCCT
This sequence comes from Marmota monax, assembly GCF_021218885.2. Lineage (NCBI taxonomy): Eukaryota > Metazoa > Chordata > Mammalia > Rodentia > Sciuridae > Marmota > Marmota monax. The sequence continues at coordinate 7,385,764 of NW_026694750.1, forward strand.
GAAACACATCTTGCGTGCTCAGCTGCATGTTCTCACGCGAGCTCCCACATTCCTGATCCCTGCTCCACCACCCCTGGGCTCTGAGACCCTCAGCAGCCCCCACGCTCAGAACGGGCACCACCAGCCCAGCATCGATCGCAAGGATGCCTGTAAATGCCGGCAGCCTGACCAGGCCTGCGTGGTCCCCGGGCAGCCACGCCTGACAGTGGTGAGAATCGCCTCTGGGGTGAGATTTATTGAATAGTGCGCTGGCGGATGGGATGACGGTGGCTGGCCCTCCCGCGCTGAATTATCTCTGGCAGAAATAAAAGATCAGCTGAGCGCCAGGTTTAGATAGGCCACAATCTGTTAGCAGAAAATTGGACTGTCACCAGCGTGCCATGTTCATTTTGGCTGATTAAGAAGATATTAATCTACTGTCACTGGTACAGCTCTGTCAGCAGGGCTAACAGGCGGCAGGCCCAGGCTGCTGCCTAGGGACGGTGGCGCAGGGGTGGCTGCGTGACACAGGGACTCAGCAGATCTGCTCTGAGGCCACCAGCATACCTATAATGGGCTGTGTCCACTCTGGCCCTGCCGGGTCCCACTCAGGCAGTGCTGGCTCACCTTCCCTGGCCTTAAGGACATGGAATACATTCTGTGGACGCTGACCTCTGGCGTCCTGATTCCTCCTGTGCATCTGAGGGCGGTGCTGCTCCACCCCCATGTGGGGCGTCCCGCCCAGCACCTGCTCCCACCTGCACAGCAAGAGGCTCAGGGACTCTGAGCCTGCTCCAGGCTCAGGTCTACGCTGGCCACAGGGAGTAAGACCAGGCAATCCCGGGGCTCAGATCTGTGTGAGGACCCTGGCCCACAGCATCGCCACCGTCAGGCCTCTGGACCCAAGTCACTGGCCCCACATAGGCATAGGCCTGGGTGCCCAGGAAATGCTGCTGCTGCCTAGAGCCCTGGTCACCAGGTGGGCACTGGAGTCCCCAGGTCTAGAATGCTCTGAAGGACATGGCAATATGGCACCTATTGAATGCTTTACCAATCCAACTGGCCTGGTCCTCTCCAGCCAGGGTCTCCCAGGGCCCAGGAAGGTCACTGCTATCAAGTCATTTTCTGAGGGTTCTGCCAGGGCCCTTCATAGGTGTGGAGGCCAGACACTCGCAGCAATGGCCCTACCCAGCACTGGGCTCCCTCCTCTGCCTTCTCCTGCCAGTGCCCCAGAAAGCCGCACAGGGCCAGGTCCACTCTGTTCTCCTAGAACACTCGGGCCTCCCTCCTGCCTCCAAGCAGCCAGAGCCCAGCTCAGGGTCAGGCAGTGGAGACCACTCAGGGGGCCTGGTGTCCAGCCCCAGTGGTGGGGCAGCTTCTGAAACACCCAGGACAGCAGAGCTCAGGGTGAAGGCTTTCCCTGCATGATCAGCCCCTGGAGCCCAGAGGCATTATGGACATCGTGGCTGCCATCTTGTGCCACCAGCTCAGGTCCCCACACAAGACTGTGTGACAGATGTCACTAAGCCACAGCACTCCCGGTCCTTCTCCAGGCCTGAGGAAGTCCCTGGGGGTCACAGGCCCCAGAGCCAGCCCACATGTCCCCAGGGGTGGACAGTTCCCTCAACCCTGTCCCTGAGTGGTCAGCATGGGGCTCTTTGGTGGCCATTGCCCATCGCGGCTCACACAGAACTCCCTGGTTGAACAATGGGATGCCCCAGATACAACCAGCTTCAGGATCCACAGGATCCAGGGGGCCCTCTTCCAGAATGGGCCTGGGGTCTCCATCAGGTCATTTCCCAGCTCCGCTGGCCCCGCAGTCATGAGCAGGCCACCCATGGTGACGAGGCTCCAGCGGCCCACTACACATTCCCCACATCTCAGGTCCATGACTGCAGCTGCAGCCACCAAGATCATGGCCACCTGGACCAACAGCAGCCACCTGGCACCTCTCGCAGGAAAGTCAGTGGGGAGGAAAAGCCTATGTGGCCACTCTGCCATCTCTGCCATCTGGGGACAAGGACATGGGCCACCTGCTGACCCTGGGGTGGGTACAGCCTGAGGACAGGGCAGAGTAGAGAGGCCACAGCTGCCTCCCTCCACATACTGGAGCTGCCATACAAGGGGGCTCCCCTCCCGCCACTGTGCACCCCCAGACTCCTGGAGGCCGGAAGCCTGAGGCCGAGATGCAGACAGAGCTGGCTCCTCCTGAAGCCGCCCTCTTCTTCCCACTGTGCCCCCCACAGTGGGTCCTCTGTGCGTCTGTGTCCATCTCCTTATAAGAACACCATCAGACTGGACTGGGGCCCCAGTGACCTCGTCTAGCTCACTACCTCTTTAAAGTTCCTGACTCCAAATGCACTCGCATTCTGAGCGGAGTCCTGGGCGAGGACGCAACAAATGCCCAGCTCAGCCCCATGCCCCCTCTTCCTCAAACCCCCGCCCTCCAGGGAGGAGGCCATGGCTGGGTGGGAGTGTGCCCGAGCAACCTCTCCCCCACCCCCCTGGAGCCCCCTCCCCAGGGGTGGGACGGCCTGTCTGCCACCAGGCCCCTGCCAGCTGCCTCCAGACCCACTCACAGGAGTTGGGGATAGTTTGAGTCTAAGTCCTTAGTCACCTGGCCATCAACATCCAGGCAGAGCACCACGGCTTGCGGGCAGCATGAAATATTCAAGAGCATTCTATTATTGAATTAACTATTTATTGATTTATAATTTAAAAGATGCATGCCCAGCTGTTAACAAAGATTCCAAACTGACTCTCACAGCCCAGGGGACTTCCTTCTGCAGCCTTCCTGGGTACAGCGTAGGGAGGCCCTTGGGGGGACGGGGGCATGGCACACCTGCCCCTCCTGCCCACCCTTGCCCTGGCCAGCCACATGCCACCAATGCTACCTGCAGGTCCAGCCAGAGCTGCTAGTCCTGCCCCACGGGTGCTGCGCCCCATTCGCCTGCCCCCCTGGCTCCCACTGACCCTGAGGACATCTCTGCGGCTTTCCTGAGGGGCTGAGGTCTGAGCCACTCTGGCCAAAGCAGCTGATGCTCTTGAATGTCTGCTTCACCATAGGCCAGGACCGCAGGTGCGCCCGTCTCCCATTCAGGGCTCACTGCCCCTGAGCAAGCAGGTTTTAAAGAAAAAAAATTATTAGTTAGAGCAATATTTTGGGTTCACAGCAAAACTTAGCAGGAGTCCAAAGAGTTCTCATATCTCTCCTGAGGGAGATGTGCAGCCTCCCCCACTGCGGTATCTCCACCAGAGTAGAGCCCTGGGACTTTGCTACAGTTACGGTGTGGCATTCTGATAGCTGTGGTCACACTGTTGCAGCGAGTTATGTGAGCTAGCCACAATGTAGCAGTGTTACAGCCGATGGACTTGCACTGACACATCTCTCCGCCACAGGACTCAGTTGGTGTGGGGCATTCTGTGTGTTTGAACAAGTTCCTGATGACCTGTGTCCACCATGATGGAACTGCATGAAGTGTCACAGACCTAAAATCCTCCGTGCTCCACCTGCTCCTCCCCACCCCGGTCCTGGCAACCACTTGGATTTGCCTTTCCAGCATGGCCTAGGCCTGGATCCGGCCTTTTTTCCAGGAAGGTATTTTTATTGTGCCCATTTTATGGACTTGCTCAGGAAAAGTAGTTCAGCTTTCCTCTCCTGGGGCCCCCATGGAAATGGAATGAATGTCCACTCCTGACCACTCTGCTGTCCAATGGCCTTGGAGGACTTCTGGCTGGACCAGCACATCAACAGGTCCCAGGGCCCAGGGACTAGGATTGGCTGGACGTGGCTCTTTCCTGGGCCTCGGACACAGGGATGCAGCTCTGGAGATGAGGTCTGACCCCCTGGTAATCTAGGCCACACACCAAAGCCCGTGTGGCAATCACAGATCCGCTGCAGAGGAGCTGGCCAAGTTTCCCCAGGCCCCAGGCGGGCCCTGAACCAGCGAAACGCAGTCGGGACTGCTCCACAGGGAACGGGGCACGCTATAAATAATCACTATTTTAAGACACGCATGTTGAGTCTCTAATGGCATTACTAGGGCACGGGATTAAGCCCGGGAAGATAATTACCAGAATATCAGGCTCTGAAGTGTAATCACATCTACTAAATGACACGCTAGGAAAATCCCCAGGATCATGTGTAAGGCTGTCCCCAGGAGCGCTCCTCTGCTCTGCAGAGATAAACACCCTTGTGCCTGGGCTGCCCCTCCCCGCAGCCAGGTGAGAGCGGCAGAAGAGAGTCTGCAGACAGAGCACCTCCCAGGGAGCTCACGTCCCCTCCGAGATTCGGGGGCCACGTTTGTGGAGGCAGAAATGTCCTCACGCTAGAGCAGGCGGGGGTCCTCTGGGAAGGCACCCAGCCCCAGGCAGGTGGCACTGCCCAGCCCAGGCCCATCCAGGTGACCTCCTTGAGCCTCATCTGTGGGGGTCAGCGGCCCAAGGCAGTCTGCACACAGGTCATGACAAGTCCGAGTGGAAGCTCGTGGGGAGGTGGCAGGAAGGTGTGGAGGGACGTTGAACAGAGGTGTGGGCAGGGCTGCGACTCGTGGGCCTGTGGGCTGGAGGAGGGCTGATTAGCAGATGAGAGCCCCCAGCGGCTGCAGGGGAGGGACACCTGGGGAGCGGGGCCTCCCAACGGGAAGACAGAGAGCTCTGCAGCATGGAGGCCCTGGGGGTCCGCCCCCTGGGGACAGCGGCTGGGTGGAGAAGGGAATGAAGGTCAGTGTCCTGCCACCGTCTCTCCATGGCCCTGCACCTGCCCGCCATGTTGTGGGTAGCAGTGGTGGTGGCCAGCTGCGTCGGCTGCAGCCCTGGCTCGCTCTGAGCGTCAGGTGGGTACTCTTGACAGGGAGCAGGGCTGCCATGGAACCAGCCATTGCAGCTCTCGCACACTGAGCCCCACCGTCCCAGCCCTGCCCAGCCCAGGGCAGCGGCTGGCTTTGGCTAAGGCTCGTCCTGGAGAGCCCCCTGGTCCTGCCTGCTGTGGTGCTCACACGAAGCCTCCTCAGGACCCTCCTCTTTGGTCTCCAAGGTTCTGTCAGGGTCGGAGGCTTGGAAGCAAGCGGGCCCAGCAGGGAGAAGCGGCTGCCCCCTGGGCCCTCAGCCGGCAGCGAGGAGCTGCAGTGTCCCGTTAGGCCGAGAAGCACAGCGCACTGCCAGGAAGCTAGTGGACACTCAAGGGTCGCCTGCCAGATGGCGGAGCTGCCCTCCTGGATCAGGGCACCACCAGGGCTTGAAAGCGCTTCCAGACTCCTCACCATGCCAGACCCCCAAGGGCCCCACCCACTCTGGAGCTCAGATGCGGGGGTAGGTTGCTCCACAGGAGAGCCCTCTGTCCTCCGTGTGTCCCTTCTGCTCCTAACCAGGAGCTGATGGGCGTTGTGGGCCCCTGGGCCAGCCCCCTGGGTGTGGGGCAGAAGAGGCTATCTCCGTGCCAGCGGAGCACTTGGTGCCCCCTGGCAGCCCCCCATAGGCACGCACCCCCCCACACACGCTCCTTCCTCCACGGATGAATGTCCCAGGCACAGGGGCAGGGACAGGGGTGAGCTCTCACTGTGCAGAGCTTTCTCTTTCTGGGTAGAGATCCTGAGTTAGGAGATTAAAAAGGAACAGGAGGTGGTGAGCTGGGAGCAGCCCGACCTGCACTGGACCCAGCACAGAGAGGCCTAGAGGAATCCCAGCAGAAAGAAGGACCAGCCACGCCATCTCAGAGCAGAGTAGCCACCGCAGCGAGGAGCTGGTCTGCGGAGACCTCCGGAGCCCAGCAGACTCAGCCGTGCCCTGTGCCCTCGGGGTTGGCGGGAGTCAGGGTCCAGATGGGAGGCAAATTCAGGTGGAAGGGGCTCCCGGAAGGAGAAGAGCTGGCCCTGTGGGACCCCATGCGCCAGCCCACTCAGCCTGCACCTCAGCCCCAGTCTCGGGCAGAGACCAGGGGCCTGCCCTGCCAGCTGCTCCTGCCAGGTCGAGACGGTTGGCAGCTCTGACGCCGTGGGGCTGGGGACTCCCGCCTCCAGTTCACCTGTGCTCCCTCAGCTCCAGGAACAGGGCATGGACCATCGGGCGTCCAGCTCTGTCCAGCCCTCCAGGGAGCAGCCCACGGTGCCCTCTCAGAGGGCTCAGCACCTGTCAGCCAGTGTGGCCTGTGAGTCCCTGGGCTGCCCACACCCCTCCAGGCTGAGGCCCTGCTCTGCAGGAACCCTAGTGAGCGTCCAAACTGGCACCTCCACCCTGCCCCCTGCCCCCTGATTACTGCGTCCCCAACCTGCATGGTCTTCCCACTCCCTCCTGAAATGCAGCATGGCTCTCGTCTCCCCCAAGGGGACATGGGCTCCTACTAGTCCCAGGAGGGATCCAGGAGCCGACCTTCAAAGCCGGTGTTCTGGGGAGGCCCAGGGAACTGCGCTCCTTGCCAAAAAAAAAGGAGCAGACCCCCAGAAGCCTTTGCCGCTCAGTGACATCACAGTTAACGGAATTGTCACTTGAGCTGGGTTGTGATTAAGTTCCTTTTGAAATAAGCGCCTTGGGGACCTAGTGGTGGCCGCACTTGGCTGTATTTGCGGTGGAGGCTGCGGAGTGGGGTGGGCTGACTTGTGTTGCCCCGAGAACTTACAGGGAGGCGTGACAAGCTCCAGTCACAGTCAGAGAACCCGAGACCTGCGGTGGTGGCCCTGCAATAATCTCATTTCTTTTAGCCCCAGGGAGAGAAACGCTGAAAACAAAACCTGAATTTGATTGTGTGGACTGTGGAAACACAGGAAATTGAACTTCTGGGTTTGTCTGTGAGCGTCCAGGCACCACAGGAGGAGCAGGGCCCTGGACCGCGAAGCTGGACCTGTGAAGGGCCTCCGGGGCCAGTGGAAGCCTTGACCACACGCGTCCCTCTGGGGCTGCCCTGCAGAGGGAGGCTCCAGCCCCTGGGAGGAACCTGCCTCCTCTGGGCGGCCGCTGTCCCGGTTCCTGTCCTCCTCTCAGTGCCACTGCAGCTCCTCTGGCCTCTGGACCCACAACCGGTCAGCGTGCTCGGGGACCGGAGTCTGACCAGGAGCTGGCTCAAGCACCGGCACCAGCCAGAACTCTGCTACCAAGACCCTGGGGAAGTCTGGGAGGAGTCCCTGCTGGGGTTCACGCAGCCAGAAGGAGCGTGGCCAGTTTGGTGGGTTGGCCAACAGGCCTGGACTTGGGTGGCTGGCAGCCAACACACTGGACCCCAGAACTTCCCTGATCCATGGGGAGGCGCTGAGCAGAGCCCTGGGGAGGAGCACGGCTGAGGCTCTTGGCTAGTGCCCATTCCTGGCCACAGGCCGGGTCAGCCATTTACAGCTGCTCTAACAAACCACCAGGAGCAGAGTGGCCTAGAGCCCCAGGCCTGCACACCGATCTGGGGCAGCAGTCTGAATTCAGTGTCCCTGGGCCTACAACTGGGTGCTGGAGGGCTGTGCTCCCTCTGGGGGGGCCACAGGGCAGAATCCACCCCTGGATTCGTCCAGTTCTGAGGGCTGCTTGTGTCTTGGCTTCAAGGCCATCGCCTTCAGATCCCAGCCCCATCTCCACAGGGCTGTCTCCTCTGGTAGGTCCAGCCAAATACTCCAGGTGGCATCCGCTTGCCCACAACGATTTGCCACATGAGGTGACACTTCTGACTTCTGGGGTTGGGATCCAGCTGTCTCAGAGGACAGGCAGGAAGGTGAGGGCGGGTATCTGCTGTCACCGCTGTCCCCAGGGCAGGTCCCTGACTCCAGTGGGAACAAGATTCTGAAGTAGCAGCAGCCAGGCAGGGCTTCACTGCAAATGACCAGTGAGAACAGAGACCGTGGGCCATGGGACAGAGTTCTAATCAGAAGCCTGAGCTGTAGTGACCTCAGTCCTGGCTGAGGATCAGAGTCTGCAGGAACATAGCGGACCCCAGGTGAACCTGGGCAGACCAGCAGATCAGGACGCTGCCCCAGCTGGTGCCAGAAGCTTTCCCCAGCTTCCCCTGAAGCCACTCAGCTCAGAGCCTCGCAGCGGGCTTGGGGGTGGGGACCAGGCTCCAGCACTCAGAGCCTCCTGTGTACCCACCAGGCCTTGAGCGGGTCTTGCCTGAGGATCAGGAGACCAGAGTCGACGGCTGCAGCCCACCAGGAGGGGGAAGGCAGGAGGAGTCAGGAGACGCACGGGCCAAGTCCGTGCCAGGGGCCATGTGGGCTGAGTATCACTTCCAGTCCTTGCCAGCATGCCTGGACAGACACGGCGGGGATCAGGGGGGCATCCTTGTTGGTCCCTGGGTCTCAGTCCCCAAGACTCAGTCCCCTCTACTGTCCACACAACTTGCTGTGCTTCCTTGAGCTCTGACATGCTGTCCTTTGTGACAGTAGACCACTGCCACCACGGCTATCCTCATGGCTTCCTGAGAGCACCTAGGGGATGAAGAGCGCACAGGGGGACGGCCACCCCTTTCCTGGGTCAGGCGCTGGGTCTAGCCTTGTTTCTAAAGAAGGAGTGAGGGTCCCCGGGGAGGTGGCTCTGCACCCGCCCTAGGTCTCCATCCACTCTGCAGTCCTATCGAGGTTTCTTCCAGTTCCAAGTGCACCTTCCTGGCCACCAGCACTGCCCACACCATTGCCCAGCTGGGTTTGCTGTGGCCCGAGAGCTGCCGGCATTGTGGCAGGTCCAGCCCCATGTGCCTTCTCGGAGTCATCAGCAGCTGCTGGGCAGCACCCCTGCCCAGAAGGGTGCCCCCAGGTGTCTGGCATCTGAGGGCTGCGTGGAGGGTGCTGTCCCTGAACTCACTACCCTGGGTTCTCCAGGTCCCCTGAGTGCCAACACTCCCGAGGCCAGCGCCTGCACTAAAGCACAGCTCCTGAAGTCCCTGGTGTGCCTTGTGCCCCCAGCTGGCCCTGACGAGCAGCCCAGGCCAGCTGTGTGGCAGGCTCACCCAGTGTGGGTTCTCTGTATCTGCAAGTCACCAAGAGTGTCCCACAGCCTCTGCTGCGACCAGCATCATGCCTGGGGGGCTGGTGCCCTGGCAAGGTGGTGGGGGGCAGCCCCCTGAGGACAGGGAAGGCAGGTGCCTCTGCCCATCCCCACTTGCCACAGTGAGGGTCCAGGTGAGTTAGGGATGGAAGTTCTGTTGGAGGTCAGGCCAAGACTGTTGTCCACAACTCAGCCATTCAGCCAGTGTCCAGGGAGCCCTGTGTGGGGAGGTCCACACCCAGGCTCAGCCCCTCCCACCGGGGGAGGGGAGGTATCAGGCCTGAGGCTGGCTCAGCCCACCACCTCCCCCAGAGGCCCACTGACCACCAGAGCCTGCGCATCAAGGCTGTGCAGGGTGAGACCCAGGCAGGGACGCTGGGTGGGGGGGTGAGGGGAGCTGTGCCGCTGTGCTGGGCCACAACTTCCTGGGAGGCCACAGTCAAGGCTCGGCCCTCCCTCGTTGCCTCAGTTTCCCTACTCCACTCTGAAGAGTGGTCAGGCCCATCCCGGCCCTTCCAGAACAAAGGCCCAGGTCCCAAGTGTGTCCTCGTGCCCTTATCCGCCAGAGGTCAATACAGCTGAGAAGTAGGTCCCCAGAGATGGACACTCTGAAGGCAGGGCCTTTGCAGGCCTCTCATGGCAGACCCAGCTGCAGACTCAGTGCCACCTCACAAGCCCCCATTCCCAGGGTTCTGTGCTCCCCTGCGCCCCGGCCATGTCCCTTCCCCGTCCCCTCCCCCAGCAGTGCCTCTCCCCACTTTCTTGGTCTGTAGCTCTCGGCCTAATTATCTCTAACCTTCTGTTCGAGGCCTGCTGTCCTTGCCTGATAAAAACCAGTAACTTTGAAAGCAAACTGGGTCTTAATTTCCCTTGACAGCCCGCTTGAAGCATGCGGGCCGAGCTGGGGTTTAATTAAATGCACATTCGTATTCCAAACAAATTAAGTACAATTAAGGACTCTGAGTTATGGGTATCTATCACTCCGTGATGTTTTTGTAAAAATTACCCCATCGAGATCAAAGTCGGAGGACCCTTGCCTTAATTGCTTCATTAGGGCGCCGTGCACCAGGCTTCACGAGCACCGGCCCTGGTGTCTCTTTGGGAGTTACTCCAACGGCGGCTCTTGGAGTAATTGCTTCCATATTTCTCTCCTGGAGACGTCCCGGGCTCCACGGATCAAATGCAATGGCTTCAGGGACCGAGCTCTGTGTCCGTGGCCGAGGCGGTTTCATGGCGCCTGCTCTGAGGCCCTGTTGGGCTGGCTGCTGGGTGGCCTGCCCTTGCCCTGCCCACGCCTGGCCTCTCAGCAGGGGCGGCTGGTGGCCCAGGGAGGGAGGGCCAGGCCAGCACACAGTCCACCAGACAGGTGACACTTTCTACTCCCGTCTCCATGGGTTGGCAGCCCCTGGAACCATCGGCACAGCCCTGCCCAGCCTCCCTGCCCCCTGCCCTGAGCAGGGGAATGGGGTAGGACCCCGTGAATCCCCAGGCCTGTGGGAGCCAAGCCACTTGCCCCAGGCAGGAGTTGGGAACAGAGCAGCAAGGGCCTGCTGACTCTGGTCCTGGACCCTCGGCGGCGTGGCTGGCAGCTCCCCACCCGACCAGCCTCTGTGGAGGACCTAAGCCCCATATCCCCACTCCCCAGCACTTGTCCCCACCGCCCAGCCCTGGAGCAGTGAGGACATGCAGGTCCTGCCTCCTGGGACAGAGCTTCCAGGTGCCCCCAACAGCTGCCACCTGGAGAGGCTCATACTGGGGCCCCGCTCTCCTGAGCCCTGAGTGGACGCCGGGAGGCTGGACGGCATGGCGCTGGACCCAGCCAGAGCTGCCAGAGCAGGCCGGACGCCGGCAGCTCATGAGATGCGGGTCATCCAGCCCGTCCCGTGCCGGGCTGGGCACCCCTGCGCCAAGAATGCATCGCTCCTGCTCTGAAATTCAAGTGTGGCTGGGTGTCTGGCCACACAGGGGAGCCCCCGGCTGCCGGAGGAAGCCACGGAGGAGGGACTCGGCCTCCCAGGTGCCCCCAGCCCCGTGTGGGACAAGGGCCCTCCCACCTCACAACTAACCAGGCCCCTGAACCCCACCCTCCAAGCCAGTCAGGCCCTGCGTCCGTCCACCCCAGGGCCACCCCCACCAAGCCTGCACCCCAGTGGTCCCCACTTTGCTCCCTCATTCCAGCAGGTGCCCTTCATGAGGAAGTGGGGTGAAGGGAGCTGAGCTGGGTCTCCTCAGAACCGAGGCCCGCCCAGCGGCAGCCCGGCTGGGAGCGAGTCCTCTGGCTGCGGGGCCTGTGCACCCAGGGCAGGAGCAGGAGCCTCCTCCCAGGGGTGTGGCCCGTAGGGCTCTGGGCTAGGCACAGCGAGGCTCAGGATGGGTAGCCTGGGACCCGCAGGCTCACTACCGCCAGCCAGAGGCTGCCGGCACAACTGCCTCCCGCTGACAAGCTCATTGAGCATGCAGAGCTCTATTAGCATAGCGCAGAGGGTTCATTGAATATGCATAGCTCTATTAGCATAGTGCAGGCCGCCCCCAGGGGGTGATCCACTCCATAAACCTTTAAGTAGAAATCAAAACAGGCACCGAGGGAGGGCAGGTGAGAAGAAGCCAGGGCCAGGCAGGCGGGCACAGGCTCCAGGATAACCCGGGAGCTCCTGTGGGCCCCTCTCAGGCAGCTGCCCTCAGCAGCCATGATGTCCCTGAGGGTGTGGAGGCCCAAGGAGGGGTTCTGGAGGAGACCCTCCGTCTCCCAGTACCAAGACCTCAAGACCCTGACACCTCATTATCAGGAAGGTCAGCAGGGCCTCTGCTGCCCACACTGCTGACCATTTCTCTGTACTCTCCTTGGCCACACCATGGTGACATCTGACACGGGTCACAGTTCCTTACAGCAGGGGCTGCTAGGTCCCCACCCCAATTCCCTGCAGGCCCACAGCCCCCTTCTGGTCCCTCCGTTGGTTCTCACCCCTGCCCTGTATATGTGGGCTACCTGGAGCCCAGGCCAGTGCCCTTTCTGTCCCCACTTGGAGCCTCCCTCAGTGCCCCTCATTTGACCATCCCACACACTGGGTCTCCTGTGACTCCTGGGCAGCAGGAGCCCCCTCCACGGGGTCCCATAGAGTAATGGGGGTGGGGGGAGGGGAGGAAGGTTCCCCCATGTGTCCACTGGAACAGTTGGGGGGCTTCTCACTGAGCCCCTCACTGGAAGGGTCAGTGGGCGCTTCTCAGATAGGACCTCTCAGAGCATCTATGGAAATGAACCCTGAGGCCAAAGAGGGCCAGAGAGTCGCTCCCTCTCCTTCGGCCACCCCTCAAAGTAGGTCTCTGATGTCTCCACCTGTCCCCCACGCCTGGGGCTGGGGGCCACCCAACTCTCCTGGTGGCCAAGCAGGTGCCTGGTGCCTGCATGGAGTATGGGCTGGAGTGTGGCAGAGTACAGGGTGGCAGAGTCAGGCTCTGGACAGGAATGGGTCTCGTCCAGCATGGAGGGAGACAAGTCCCCTGCATTCCTAAGCAGGAGAGTCCCTGCTGGGCGGCAGAGGAGGGGCCTCTGGCTGGCCTGAGCTGTCAGGCCTGCGAGGTTATGGGTCATTGATTGACAAGCACCGCGAGTCTCACACGGGAATGGGTCTTTGGGGAAGATGCTGCTGGGGTGGGGTGGCACTGAGCCTTCAGCTGCGGTGGCAGGTCCTGGGGCTCCAGGAAGAATCGTTCTCATTGTGGGCAGGACGATGGAGAGAGGACAGGCCAGGTCAGCGGGTGGCTGCACAGAAAATGAGTCCCTGGGGCGGCAATAATCGTGTCAGGGAAAAGCCAAGGTCTCAGGAAGCCCTAATCTGCAATGGCTTCTGACCACAGCAAGTATATTTATGAAAACAACGGTCTTCCCAGCATGCTGGGCTGGGTGCAGGGGAGCTTAACCCCCGAGCAGCCAGAGGCTTGGACAGCCCAGACAGCAGAGGGGCTCTGAGTCCCTTCACAGGGCACAAACATGGCCTTTCAAAAGACCCCTTGCCCCTGCCGGGAAAGCCCACCCTGCCTAAAGCAGGGCCCTCCTGGCTCATGGGCACAGCAGGCCCCCAGCCCTACCTTACCCCCCAGCAAGGGCAGGAGCTGTGGGCTGACTCTGGCAGCAGGGAACACAGAGGGGACAGGTGAAAAGCAGCCCCTGCTTGTTGAAATTCTGCCCTCCCACGCCCCGGAAGACACCCCAGCTCCACCAGCCACAGACGCCTCATCATCAAGATGCAAAGAGCTCTGTGAGGTTCACAGACTTCACGCACCCGCCCTGCTGAGCAGGCCCCCGTCATCCAGGGCCGGATCCACAGGACAGGAGTGGGGGTAGCGAGTCGTTACCATGGTTATTTATCAGTTTGTCCGTTTACCTCCCGCTCTGTTCCACTAAGATTTAAAAGCATGATCACCGAACGTGCATGAGATCAATAATAGATCTGCTGAGCTCGGCCCGCCTGGTCATGGCCCTGACCCTGAGCCTCCTTCCAGGCCAGATACAAAGCTGCCACCCGCAGTGGGGCCCCGCAGAGCTCTGTCCAGGAGGAGCCCTTCCCATGTGTCCTAGGCCCTAGTGGAGTCCTCCTGGGCAGGGCTTCAGTCCACCCAGTCCTTCTTGGCCAGGACAGAGAAGGGATGACCGCTCCTCACCTGTCATGAGATGGAGTTTATTTTTAGGCTTCCCAGTGAGAACCCGGGTCCCCCACCTGGTGTGGTGGATTGGATGGAGACCCCAAATTCACACCTACCCCCGACCTCAGAATGTCGCATTACTGGGGAACAGGCCTTGTGGGTGTGACTAGTGATGGGCCTCCTTCCTCCTCTTCTCATTTCTTTTGCTTTGTCCCCCAGCCCACCGGGTGGGTCCTGCTGTTGCCCAGGCTGGTATCCTCCCAGGCTCAAGCAGTCCCTGGCGCCGGCCTCCAGAACAGCTGGGCACAGGCACCCACAGTAGCACTCGGCTTTAGCTAAGGCTCTCGGTATGAAATTGGACTGGGTTTCGGGTGGGCCTAATCTAATAGCTGGTGTCCTGGTGGGAGAGAAGACACAGACACAGGTGAGACAGCCACGTGACAAGGGATGCCTGGAGCCATCAGAAGACGGAGGAGGCCGGAGGGCTCCCGCCCCAGGGTGGGCTTGAGGTCTGGGTTCCAGAACCCCTTCTCTCTGAGTGACCAGGTGGTGGGATTTGGCCCTGTCCCACCCCGTGGACTCCACTGACATGGGGTCTTCCTGAAGCCTTCCAACTGCCAGCCACTCGGGCGATGCCTCTGCCACACAGAAATCAGCAGACATGGACACTGACTGTGTCCAAGTGCAGCCAGCACAAAACAATCCAGGTCCACCTTCCTCCTGCTCCCGGCCAGGACCTGGCTCTCAGCACACAGGTGCAGCTGCCCACTGGACACAGCTCCCCGTCACCCCCCAGGAGGACCCTGCATGAAGACCGCCAATCAGTCATTCAAATGGTGTCAGGTGACAGTGATGGGGGCATGTGGCCGGCTGACTTCTGCCCAGGAGACACAGGAAAGGACAGAATAGAAAGGGTGCCTCCAGCCTGGGCAACAGGGAACAGATGGCACTGGCTCCCCCCTGGGCGGGGCAAATGAGGGCGGAGCTGACCTCGGCTCTTCCAGGCCCCACGTGGGTTCAGCTGGCCCAGTGTGCAGGCAAGACAGATGAGGCAGGAGTGACCAGAGGGGTCAGGGAGGCAGAAAGAGGGGCCCAACGGCCAAGGTCCCCACTCCCAGGGAGTGGACCTCAGATGCCTGTTTTCCCTTCTGCCAAAGGTGAAACTGAAGCCATGGCCAAGCCCTGCCCCCTAAGCAGATAACGCTTCCCTGCGTCCTGCCCTTCCTCCAGGGACATTGATTGCTAGTGAAAAGCCAGGAGTCCAAGCTTGACCGCCATTTGTTTTCCGTAATGGTACCTTCTCAACCTTGAAACTAGTTTCTGTTTTGAAAATTATCTGACATCTGAAAATAAGCTGATGCCGGACGAATGCTGGCCGGCGTGCCCACGACCAAGGGGCTACCAGCCAGGAAATGAATCTGGGTCTGGTCTGCTGACACAGCTGGCGGTGACATGTCGACCTGGGACTGATGCTCCTACTGGGCCACATCACCGCCACCCCGCCTGCCCTGCTCCACCAAAGGCCAGGGAGCCCAATCTGGAGGGCCAGGGCACAGCCTGGAAACCAAGCTGCAGGGCTTCCTTGAGGTCAACAGGAATTCCCTTGGGTCCGTGATTCATCGTAGGCACCTGTGGGCATTGAGCACACGGGCACACACACAAGGGGGCACACCCAAGTTCACCCATGTGCATTTGTACCTTATGGTCACACAAAAGCAGGGTACAGGTCTGTGCAGAAGATCTTGTGTGCACCCCCACGCACACATGCAGGATCAGAACTACCCTCTAAAGAGGGCCCAGTGTGCACCGTCTCCACCCTCGGCCGGAAGGTACATGGAAGCACCTGCAGAGAGATCAGCTTGGGCCTTGCCCAGACCAGCCCAGTGCTGACCCCTTAGGGATCCAGGCATGGAAGGCACAGCCTGAGCTCCAGGGAGGCTCCACATCAGCAAGCCCCAGCCGTCCCGAATTCAGTCCCTGCCTCTGCCACAGGCTCTGCATCTACCTCTGGCTAAGAAGACCACAGGGCTCTGTCTGACCCTGACAAAGAGGGGCTCTCGGGGGTTCTGCAGAAGGTCAAGTGGCCAAGGTCCTGGCAACAACTAGAAAGCAGGTACCCCACCCAGACTCCAGTGCCAACCTAGGGGCCCTTTGTCATTCCCTGGCAGGACCCCAGCCCCGTGCACAGCACACAGGCTCTGCAGGACTTGGAGAGCTCAGAAAGGCACTGGGTTCAGTCATTCCCCGAGGCTGCCCCCGGGTGTGGGCAGCCAGGCCAGGGCCATGGAAACATGGGGAACAGGCATGGGGTTCAACTGGGTGCAGCCCAAGCGCCCAGGGCAGGGCAGGCGGCCCACACCTCACCGTGTCCGCCTGGACAAGCACAGGCCCACTTGCTATTTTGAGGCTATGGGCGCCAGGCTGAGCCACTCAATGTCACCAGGAGCCAGGCAGGGGGAGGAGGGCAGAACCTTCAGAACTAATGTCAATTTTCTGCATCAAATATTTTGATAATTAAACAAAGCTGATCAAGAGAGGCGAGCAGCACGGCTCCGGAGCGCAGGAAGCAGAGCCCATTAAATAGAGGGGCCAGAAAGTGCCCGAGGCGGCAGCCCCAGATTAATGACTCGGCGGTAATAGATTTTCCCAAGCTCAGCCGCACGGGGCAGAGTGGGGGCAGGGAGGGGCTCCGAGCCTCACCGGGGAGGCTGTCCAAGAAGCAGGGAGAGTAAATCAAGGTGCCCACAGCGAGTGCGGGGCCGGCCGCAGGCTGCAACCCACCCACCCATGTCTGACCCCTGGTGTCCCCTCCTCCATGGTGACAGGCGTTGAGATCCAGGGCCTTGCCACCCTGAAGACCAGCAGGCTGTGCACTGTCGGTACAAGTGGCCTCCAAGGACAAGCCACAGCTCCGCTCTGGGCTTCAGTATGCACACAGGGAGTGGGGTGCCCAGGACCCCTGCCCCGGCCAGCTGCCTCTGAGCTGGCCAGAAGAGGGCCTGGCTGGACGGCGCTGGCAGGGAGTCAGGACCCAGACCCCGTCCACCTGAGGCCCTCCTGCCACCCAGCTGTGAAGTCTGCAAGCCAGATGAAGGAGACAGGCCAGCCTGTAGCCGAGAGGGTCCCCAGCAGCCCAGGGCGAAAGCGCCAATGTTTCCAGGGCTGGGGGCTCGTTGGGGGTAATGAAGCCCAGGACTCCTGGCTGGCCCTGCTCCCACCCAGCAGCTGAGCCAGGAAGAGCGGGAGCTCCCATGGGGCCTGGCGCTGTGGGGTGGAGCCCGTGGCCCCTCAAGGAGGCCCTTCAGTGAGAAGGGAGTAAGGGAGCAGCCCCCCGGGGGCACTCCAAGGGGCAGCTCAGCCATCCTCAAGAGCTGGCCGTCACAGACACTCAGGTTCCCTCTGCCCTCCAGGTCCTGAGCAGCCAGGACTGAAGACACATCGTCTCTGGTGCTTTCTTAGAGCAATGCTTGTTGGGGGCTATTGGACGGGGCCAGGCCAGGATGACAGCACCAGGCTTCCTGGGTAGCTTGTGCTCCTGGAGGGGCACAGGGTGACCGCTGTCTGCACCATAGTCCTGAGCTCCTAAGGGAGGACCAGGGAAGCCAGGCACCACTGAGGGGACAGCTGATTCCCAGCCCAGGGACCATGGCGCAGGTGCTGTCCACAGGCCTACGTGGCCCTGGCAGTGAGAAGAGGTGTGGTCCCCAGGCCTGGTGTCCAGTGCCACCCCCATGTGGTTCCAGGAAGGAAGAACTCGCTGTAGGGCGGGGGGTGTAGCTCGGTTGGCAGAGTGCTTGCCTTGCACGCACGGGCCCTGGGTTGGATCCCCAGCACCCCCGGTGGGGCCTCCCGGCCTCCTGCTTGTTGGGCAGGGCCTGAGGTCCCGGCTGGAGTAGTGCAGGCCTCCTGGGGCCTTCCCAGCCAGGGATGGCCAGGGAGTCCTTTCCCCTGCCGGGTCACGGTCTGGGATTCCCTCTCCAGGGCTCCCTGCTGGCCTCCTCTCTCCCTGTGGCTTCTCAGAGTGGCCTGCTATGTAGCCAGTCCATGGGGACAGCTGGAGCTCTCAGTGGCTCTACATCTGTTTGCCCACCTCACTTTCTAGATGGGGAAGGGAGGTCAATCTAGTATCCACTGGCAGGGGCCATGCAGGCTCAGGCCTGGGTCTTCCTGGCCCCCGATCCCTGATCCTGGCCCGGCCTGGGAGCCCTTGCAGGCAGTGGGTCCAACCCTGCGCCTAACCCCCTCCCACAGGGACTCTGGACAAGCATCTGTGAGGTCCCCTGGGTGTGATCCCACTGGCCCCGTGGCCCCGCCCAGGGTTCTCACAGCTGAAATCTCTCCATCTCTCCTCCAGGAGCGGAACCCTCCCTAACCGCAGGCCGCCCTCTGGATGCCATTCCTCCTCGTCCTGAGGTTCCTTATTCTAATTAAAATCATCTTTCCTGAATAGGATCCAGCTTGTGAGCTGGGCACGTCCGCTGGGCATGTTGGCCGGAGCCAGGGCAGGTAGAGGGTGGTGGGGAGGCCTGCAGACGCCTGTGGGCAAGGCTGTCTGGCCTCCCAGCCAGCGTCTGCTGCGTCTGTGGAGGACGCCTGTTTGCAGCAGACACACAGCGTGACAGCATGTGTGTGCTGGGACATGTGTGCACCCGTCTGTGGGGCCTAAGTGTGATGCCTACACAAGTGTGTGTTCACAGGCCCGTTGCGCCTGCCCGGAGGACTGGCCACAGGAGCCCAGGCAGGTGGAGAGGCCCCTGGGCCCAACACAACGGTCACATCCCACATCACTGTGCATCCGACAAGCGCTCATCCACCCAGGCTACGTCCCCGGGCCCCGGGCCCCGGGCCCCACCCTCCTTGGGTTCTCGTTTGAGCATCTCATCAGCAGGGAGCAGGGCAGGTGACCCCCATGTGACTGTCTAGCCCACAGGGCCCAGCGTCCTGCCCCTAATGGGTCCCTGCCTCAGCCATGAGCCCCCACAGGGCCAAAGCCACACTCAGCCTATATCTCTGTAGAGAGAGCGCCCTCTGCCCGGGCACCCTCCCAGCTGAGCTCACCAGCCATCCCAGGCCTGCCCTGGAGGCCACGGCTGTGCTGTGGCACCTAAGTCCCCAGGCCTTACCCACACACAATTGCTGCTGTCTGGGGGCTGCACTGTGGCACCGTTGTCCTGTGCCTCTGCCTCGCGGCCCCAGGGAGTACTCTCCTCTCCCCAGCAGTCGCAGCAGGGCCTCTGGGAGGGACTGCCTGGGGCCTCCACTCTGAGGTCCCAGTAGGGCCCCTGACCACTTGCCCCACTTGCCTGCTGCCTGCAAACAACCCATTGCTCCACCTCCTCTGGCCCCACCCTGTGGTCACTCACCCCTGCACACACCTGGCCAACCTTCAGCCCCAGCAGGCCCTCCAGCTGGGTCTGGGCCTGAGACCCCAGCACCTGCCACGACCCACCAACCTTCCATCACCCTCTGAGCCAACATGTGCCATGCAAGGAGCCTAGAAAAACGACAGGGTGAGGGGCCACGGCGAGGAAGCAGGGGCTGCCAGTGCCCAGGGAAGAGCTCAGTCATCTCAGCCTGAGTCACCAGGGGGCACGGCGGGCAGAGAAGCAGAGAGGGATCCCAGGGTGACCACCCTCGGGCCTGACTGAGCACCCAGGCCCCTGTGTGAGCCGGGAGTCTGCAAGGTCCCAAAGATCTTGGGCTCATCGCCAGAGTGGGCAGTTCCATCAGTGTTTCGCTCCAAGGAAGCAAACGTGCAGCCCCACTTCAGTGTTTCTGGATTGTATGCATCAAAGAGCCCAGAAACTTCCATGACAGGGCCGCGAGCTACGGACCAGTGATGGCAGTCACACGACACTGCCAGTAGAGCATGTGTACCTGGCCAATGTCCCCCACCCCCAGGTGATAGAGCACAGCTGTCTGTCCATGGTGGACCTGGGGTGGACTTGGACTCTGCCTGCCTTGGCCTGCTCTGGCTCTGGCTTGAGGCCAAGGGACCCTTGCTTGTCCACTCCTCAGTTAAAGGTGATAGTAACAGGACATCCAGGGACCAGTACTCATGGTCACCAAGGACCTGGAAGGCCTGGAGCTCCTAGCTGCAGCTGGGGACCACTGCCCACTAACACCAGGAAGGGCTTGGGAGCCTCTGAGCAGGGACAGGCTAAGAGAAGCACCGAGGGGAAGAGAGCCAACTCCCAGGGAGCCCACGGAGCAGGCAGGCAACCAGGATTCCAATGGCAAGAATGACAGGACCAGAGGACCGAGGAAGGAACGGTCACTCAGGCCTCAGCCACCAGGAACCCAGGGACCCAGCTGTCCCCTGAGCCAGACCCCCTTCATCCCCATCCAAATCCAGGTTGCCACCGGGAGATGGCGCACCTCAGTAGCCCCAGGCCTGAACGCCTTGGCCCAGCCAGGCCCTCCCTCACCGACCTCCTGAGACCCTGCATTGGCCACTCTGGGCCCCAGGAGGACCGAGGCACAGCCACAGCCTGGGGACACTCCCCCACCCACCTATGAGGGTCCCTGCTTAGACCACAGCCCCAGTTCAAGGTCAGGAGTGGCTATGCAAGTCCTGCCCCTGAGACAGCCATGCAGAGCCCACGTGGTGTCAGGTCCAACGTGCTAGGCCCAGCAGGGCCCATAAATCCCTCGGGCACCCGGCCCCGGCTCGGTCACTGTAACTACATGGTGACTGGGGCAGTGTCATATTTCTATTGGCTGTGACAGCGGAGATAAATCTACCTTGACCAATCCACTATGGGCAGCAGGGCATAGCGAGGAAGGCAGTGGCCAATCAAGGTGGAAGCTACCAAACCCCTCGTGGCCAGGAGGCAGTGGGAGGGTGTCACCTTGTGATTATCCTCAACAATAGGCTCAGGGGCTGCCAGAGCAGGGGACTGAGGCCACTTGCTCCTGCTCCCTGGGGGCCGAGGGTCCTAGCACAGAAACCCCTGCCCCTCCCCCAGCTCAGCAGGGCTGCTCCTGGAGTGGCGAGGGCTGCCCTGTCCCCACGCCTAGTCTCCAGCTCAGATCTCTCGCTGTGGCTGTGGCCCTGGGCCAGTCCCGGAGGCACCCTGAGCCACCTTTTCCTTTTTCCACAGGCTGCAGAGAGTTGCAGGCCTCTGGGGCGATGGCCGTCCTAAGAGCATCCTCACCCTCAGGGCAAGAAACCCCTCTGCAGGGCACTGATCCAGTGGATGCCAGCTCAGGACAGCTGGCCCAGAATGTCCCCCACCCCGGGCCTCCCCACTCTCACGACAACCCCTGCTACCAGAGTCCCCTGCACCCCTGACCCAACCCCTCCCATGGCCCAACTAGCCCCTCCCTCACCCCCTCCTGAGACCCTGCATTGGCTGCTCTGGGCCTTCCAACCCAGCATCCTGGGTGCCTCTGCCCAGCCCAGAAGGCGGGTGACAGCCAGGCTAGGGCATGAGGAACTGTCCCCTGTCCCCTCTGCAGGGATGTTAGATGGCCAGCCATTGGACCCTTTGTATCCCTGAGGCCCCAGTTCAGGGCTCTGCACCCCACAAGGACAGGGTGACAGTAGTGCCCACTGGGAATGGGTACAGCTAGAGGCATGCACTCCCCTGACCCCAGCCCTAGACGGTCCTCCCAGGGAGCCCTCCAGCTGGGGACACCTCCAGGGGTGCCGGCCACTACCAGAGGCTCCTGGAAGGATGGAGTGAGGGGCCACTAAGTGGCAAGGCACTGGCTCAGCTAGGTCCATCGAGGTCCCCCACATGGAGAACACCCAGGAGGACCTCTGGTCAGCTTGCAAGGACACTCCCAGAGAGATGGGGAATCCTTTGCCAGAAATGCTGCAGGAATAGGGCTGTGACATCAGAGCCCTGCATCGAAGAGCCCACTGTAGGAACCCAAATGACTAAGGACAGCACAGATGGGGCCCAGCCAGGGGGCCTCCCATCTTCTCCCTCCGAGCACGGAGGGAGCCATCCGGATGACTCGGGCCAGCAGGGAGAGGGCCAGTGCCCAGGAGTCCCCTGCCATGAGGTGCCTGGAGCCCCAGGAAGGGCCCCAGACACTGGACTGAGTTCTGACCGACATGTGCCCCTCGGCACAACCCAGAGACACGCCATCTCCAGAGACAAGGGCCTGCCTCAGCCAGAGCACCCCACGGGGTATCATGATGCTCAGGAGCTGAGGATAAGGGACAGCCAGGTCCCTCTGCCCATGGCTTGGGGTACCCCTGGAGACCAGCACCCAAACCTGGCCGGTTGCTGTAGCCTCTCTCCACGTCCTTCCTCCTAAAAGGACATGGCAAATTCACACCCACAGTGGCTGGCCAAGGAGTGAACCAGGTCCCCTGCCTAGTCCCCTGAAAGTGACGCCCTGGACCCCCTCCCAGACCCCCACTGGGAGAAGGAGCCAAGTCCCTTTCCATCTGTGTCCGGTCTGGGGCCACTCTCGACTCCCCCGTCCGTGATAGATAATGGTTTAATAAGCGATCTGTTTTTTATTTAAAGGGTCGGCAGTAAAACCCAGATCACATTTCTCACTTGGTGGGTTAAAACACCGCTTACGCTCATTTCTGCAATGTAAAGCGACACTCTATCAAATCAAACATTTCCAGATGGACCCAGCTTGGCAGAGGCGCGGCAGGGAGCACGCAGCCTCGGGAAAGTAGGCCAGGAACACCACCTACTGGCCGGGAGGCGCCCACCATCTAGGCCATGGGCACAAGCTCCCTCTGCTCCCTGCCTTCCGTCGCTGCCACCAAAGCAGATTCCTGCAGGTCTGGGGGCTTTGGGACCACCCCCATCAGCATTGGCTGGAGCTGGCAGGGGCACAGGTGTTCTGGCAAAGCCCTCTCTGGCCAGCTGTGCCTCCCACTGGCCACCATGCCCATGGGAGTGGAGAGGGCTGGGAAAGCAGTCCTCCAGCGAGAGGGGCCAGTGGCACTGGGGTGTGGGCCAGAACCCAGCCTGGATGCAGATGCAGGGTGCACCCTGTGGAGAGCCAGCGGGAGGGAGGGGTGACGGCTCCGGCACAGCTCTGGGCCTTGTTCCGAGTCCCTTCCTTACCCTGATCCTCCTGGCCCAGGGTCCCCACCGTGCACCCAGGAAGCAGGCACCATGGGCAGAGCCATCTGGGACCACAAGCTACCCTGACCCCACTGGGCCTGGAGGACAGATCATCCCCAGTCCCCAAGAATACTGGGGAAGCCATGGGTGGCTCTGCTCAGACGGAAAGAGGAGGCCGACAGTGAGGGGCCAGTGGACACCCCAGCCACCAGAATCCAGCCCAACCCTGGCCCAGCTGTCCAGGTGAGAGTGGGGAGAGCCACCGCACACCCAAGGGCCCCCCTTCGGGGACCTCGGACCACCGCCCTCTCCAGGGCAGGGAGCCTGGAACGCTGGCTGGCAGAGGTCCTCACGCACATTCCCTGGATTCCCCCACGGTATGCAGTCTTCACTCTGAATTAAAACTGAAGCCAACTCTAAATTTAATAATAGAGTCGTAAACGCTTGAAAGTGTATGGATGGCTGACTGACCCCAGAGAGGAGCAAGGGTCTATAAATAGAGGTCCTTGTGAGCAAATTTCGGGATTTGGTCCAAAGCTTGTTGAATTACCTTTTGTGGGAACTGCCATGTGCCTGTGGCTGTCACAGTGACTGGGGTGACGTGGGCTGCCAGCCTGACCCCCGGGAGCCCCCGCCCTGCTGTTGCTCCTAGGGGAGGTCCCCACCCCAGAACACACAGATGCCCGAGGAGGCCCAACACCCACGCCAATTTCTGCACCGTGACGACAGGCAGAGGGTAGGGGCAGGGGAAACCAAGGACAGATGAGAGCCATCTGGTCAGGGACCCGCTGTTCTGCCTCCAGGGCTCAAGAAGGACCACCCCCATTGGTCCCAGGACCAACCCCAGGTAAGGTCAGTGGGGATGATGGGGCCAGAGTATCTGCCCTGGCCACCCCTGGAACTCCCAAGAGCAGCTGTTCCCAGCTGCCTGCAAGTGTGTCTGACAGGAGTCCTCCTGGAAGCAGGTAGGCCCCCACCCCTGGATCCCCTCCCCATCCCTCCAGCTCCTGTGGTGTCTGCAGCAGGAGGCACCCGCTGGCTGACCAGGCCTCTCCTGGTCCCCAACGCCAGCTGGCAGAGCAAAACCACCAAGTCACAGGAGCAGGGAGCCAAGGCCCAGGGCTCCCCACACAGCACGACTCACACATCACAGGGAACGCCGTCCTGTGCACTGACCATGGCTGTCCACCCTCACCCCTTCCCTTCCCTGAACTTTGCCCTCCCCCCCTCGATGCTCCTGTTCTAAGAAGCTCCCTACTTAAACCCAGCCCACCCTGGGCTTAAACAGGCCCCTCCTCCTGCTCCCAGCCCCCCAGGGTGGGGTCTGTGTTTTCTATCTGTCTTTCCTCCACAGAACTCATCACTGTCCCCTTGACCCACCCTGGTCCCTGGCACAGGGTGAGGGGGTGGGTCCTCTTTGATATGAAAGCATTTGACATGTTTTTTGTTTCCTTGTTTTTTTTTTAAAGAACTTTTTATGGTAGACATTGACACAATATCTTTATTTTGTTTATTTATTTATAAGGTGCTGAGGATCGAACCCAGGGTCTCTCACGTGCGAGGCGAGCACTCTACCACTGAGCCCCAACCCCAGCCCCTTGACATGTTTTTAAAATAATAAAACTGGGATGAAAGGTGGTTTTGCCTCCGTCCAGAATAAAGGTTTCCATTTAATGAGCTCCGCTGTGCCAGCCCAACTCTTGTTGGGCACAGAGTCCATGGCTAAGGGAGGACGCGTGGCAGCCATCCTGGGGTCACCCCACTGCCTGGCTGTGGAGCACAGCCCAGCACACCAGGCTTTCTGGGTCCCCACTTCTTGTGGCCTGAGCAAACCCACTGGGTTGGACCCCCACTATTTTCATGTTTTTGCAGGGCCTCTCTCTGCCTCTGGTTACCCCCAAACAAACTTCTTGAGCTGCCTCTAACATGACTTTCCAGGATCAGGTCCTTATCTGGTACAAGAGGGTGACGAGAGCCCCTGCCTGATCCGTTATTGTGGAGGTAAATGGAGAGAGGCAGGAATGGATTCACAACAGCCTGCACACCATGAGCACTGCAATTACCATCACCACCATCACCACCACCACCACCATCATCACCATCACCACCACCACCACCACCATTACCATCACCACCACCACCACCACCATCATCACCATCACCACCACCATCATCACCATCATCACCACCACCACCATCACCATCACCACTACCACCACCATCATCATCACCATCACCACCACCACCACCACCATCACCATCACCACCACCACCACCACCATCATCACCATCACCACCACCACCACCACCATCATCACCATTACCATCACCATCATCACCATTACCATTACCACCATTACCATCTCCATCACCACCATCATCACCACCATCATCATTGTCACCACCACCACCATCATTACCACTACCATCACCATCACCACCATCATCATCACCATCACCACCACCATCACCATCATCATCACCACCACCACCACCATCATCACCATTACCATCACCACCATCACCATTACCATCACCACCATCACCACCACCACCACCATCACCATCACCACCACCACCTCCACCATCATCACCATTACCACCACCACCACCATCACCATTACCATCACCACCATCACCATCATCATCACCATCACCATTAAAACCACCACCACCATCATCACCATTACCATCTCCATCATCACCATCACCACCACCATCATCATTGTCACCACCACTACCATCATTACCACTACCATCACCATCACCACCATCATCATCACCATCACCACCACCATCACCATCATCATCACCATCACCACCACCACCACCATCATCATCACCATCACCACCACCATCACCATTACCACCATTATCATCACCACCACCATCACCACCACCACCGCCACCATCATCACCATTACCACCACCACCACCATCACCATTACCATCACCACCATCACCATCATCGTCACCATCACCATTAACACCACCACAACCACCATCATCACCATTACCATCACCACCATCACCATTACCATCACCACCATCACTATCACCACCACCACCATCACCATTACCACTACCACCACCATCATCATCACCATCACCACCACCATCATTACCACCACCATCACCACCACCACCATCACCATCACCACCATCATCATCACCACCACCATCACCACCACCACCATCACCATCACAATTACCATTACCACCATTACCATCTCCATCACCACCATCACCATCACCATCATCATTGTCACCACCACCACCATCATTACCACTACCATCACCACCATCACCATTACCATCACCACCATCACCATTACCATTACCACCATTACCATCTCCATCACCACCATCACCACCACCATCATCATTGTCACCATCACCACCATCATCATCACCATTACCACTACCACCACCATCATCATCACCATCACCACCACCATCATTACCACCACCATCACCACCACCACCATCATCATCACCACCACCATCACCACCACCACCATCACCATCACAATTACCATTACCACCATTACCATCTCCATCACCACCATCACCATCACCATCATCATTGTCACCACCATCACCATCATTACCACTACCATCACCATCACCACCATCATCATCACCATTACCACCACCACCACCATCATCATCACCATCACCACCATCATCATCACCATAACCACCACCATCACCACCACCACCACCATCATCACCATCATCACCATCACCACCATCATCATCACCATAACCACCACCATCACCATTACCACCATCATCATCACCATCACCACCACCACCATCATTACCATCATCACCATCACCACCACCACCACCATCATCATCACCATCATCACCATCACCACCATCACCTTGCCCAATAGCTGCTATGAACAATTACAGGCTTGTCTCTCTCCCCCAGTCACTCCCTCTCCTGGCCAAGCAGAGGCCGTGCCCTGCCTGATGTTGAGTGGCCACTTCTTTCCTTTCCTTCGTGCCTCAAAGGGGCAAATAGAAGGGGTGGCTCCTGACCAGGAGGGAATTCAGCAGCTGTTCCTGGGTCCATCCAGGGACTAAGAGGGGAGAAGGGTTTCAAGTAGCCTCAGGTCTTCCCGGAGGACTTCCTGGAGGTGGAAGTGGAAGGAGGGGTGTAGTAAAAGCCACCGGGGCAACCCGGTCCTCTTAGGAGGGAGAACTTGGCATTCCTCGGGGCACCTCCAGGAAAGACAGCCCAGGACAGCTCCTCTGCAGGGCTGACCCAGGACAGAGGGACTAAGACACTGACAGGCAAGGGGCACAGCCTGTGCCCGGGCTGGCACAGCTCCACTCTGCTGAGAAAAGTCAGACCCATACGGTGGGAGGGGTTCCCTCGAGCTGATGCCCAGGACGGACGAGCCACAGCCTGGAAATTGCCTTCCTTCACTCCACTTCACCTTGTAAAGGAAGTGCACCTGGGGCCCACGTTTAGGACAAACAGCAACCCTCAGCTGAGCAGTCTAGGGGGATCTTGCAGTCGAGTCAAGTTGGTACTGAGTGGTATGTCTGAGCCTGAGGCAGAGGGCGAGGGCGGCAGCCCCTTCTCAAGCTCCAAGGCGCCCCCAGAGCACTCCAGGTTGGCCCTAGTACCTTGGGGGAACAGAAGCCCTCCCACAGCAAACCCCGGATGGGCTGAGCTTGGCCCTGAGCCCTCCCTGCCAACCAGGTGCTACCCAGAGCCTGGGGGGGAGAGCACTGTCCCTTGGCCCCACAGTCACCCCAGCAGAAGCTGCACAGTGGTTCATACTGGCCCTCCAGCCCCCGGAGATGAGCTCCAACGGGAACCTGGGAAGCAGTGGCTGATGGCCCCCACCCCGGCTGCCTTGTGCCCCTCCCCTGAGAAAGAGGCTGGGTAGCCAAGCTGTGCCTGTGGGGGATGGTGTGCTTGGGCAGTGCCAGGGCAAGCTGGGTCCTCCTGGTTCCTGACCCTGAGGTGGACGGCCAGCTCCAGAGGGATACTCTTTTCTCTTACCTGTCCAAGAACCTGCCCCTCCCTGCCTGGCCACAGTCTGCCCAAGTCTCACCAGGACTCCTTGGGAGAAGGGTCTGCTGTCTCCCCTCACTCCCCTGTCCTGATCCTCAGAAGGCTCCTGGGACACGTGGAGAGGGAAAGGAGGGCTCCCCTGGAGCCCTGGACAGTCCCACTCCCTATCCAGCACCAAGAATCCCAGGCAGCAACAGACCCAGGACTCAAGAGGGGAGTCTTCTGAGAAAGGAAGGCCCTGCAGTATCTTGGAGTATGTCCTCCAGCTGTGCGTCACTATGACAAAACACCTGAGATAACAACTTTAAAAAGAAGGGAGGGCCTCACAGTTTCAGAGGCTTCTGTCCATGGCTGCTTTGCCCCGTCACTTTGGGGCTGAGGCAGCACAGCACACCATGACCTGGAGTGTGTGTCAGAGAAAGCTGCTCGCCTTAGGGTGGCCAGGAAGCAGAGACGGAGGAAGGGGCCACACCCCAGTGACCTACTCCTCCCTCTGGCTCTGCCTCCTGAAGGCTCCACCGTCTCCTGATAGTGCCATCAGCTGGCACCAAATCTTCAACACTCGAGTGTTTGGGGACACTTAAGACCCAGACCATGACACAGAGCTACCTCGGGGACCACAGCTCTGACCACCCAAGTGGCGCAGCTGGTTCCCAATGAGCCACAAAGCAGCAAAGTAAGAGCTGATTTGACCTCTCCTCCATCCGCTCACCCCAAGACCCTTTGCCATCATCTCCAAAACCCAAATAAACATTTTCCAAAAGAATATTCTAGTAGCCCTTTCTGGCCCCAGGCTGTTTAGGGGGCAGAAGGTTCCAGGAGGCCTGCATGAGGTGGGAAGCAGACACAGGTCACCTAGACACAGAAGAGGAGCGCCACTGGGCACAGCTCCTGTCCACATGCCAGCCCAGGTTGTGCCCTGTGCAGGAAGGTGCATGGCCCGAGGAGCTGGGCTGCAGCTAAGGCTACACCACGAGGCAGAAGCGTAGCAGGGTCCTGGCTCTGTCAGCGCCCTGGGGCTGAACCCATTCTGAACTCCGCCCTTCCTGCCTGCAGGCCCCTCCCCAGCCCAACCTTGGAGGAGGAGGCCAGGCCAAGGCCAGGTGCCTGTGTTTGAGCTCAGCCCTGGCCCTGGCTTGCAGGGTGAGCCTGGCCCAACCACCTGCCTCCTGCCAACAGGTCTTGGTTATCAAGCCCCTGCCATGTGCAGGCCTGGCCCTGGACACAGTCCAGTTGTGAGCCAAGTGAAGCCTTGTGGAGCAAGGAGGGGGCTGTCCAAGGAGGGGACTGTCCTAGGAGGGGTCTGCGGTCCTCCTCCCCTCACCCCTGCAGTCTCCAGCCCAGGTACTACCTGGCTCATGGCACAGCCCCACCTCTGCTTTCCAGCACCTTCTTCAGGCTCCTCCATATCTCCCCTTCCTCCGCAGCCCTCAGTGGCTCCCCTGGACCCCCAACAGAAGTCAAGCTCCTCCACCTGCAGCCAGGTGCCCTGCAGCCTCCCCTGGCACTGCATGGGGACCCCATGACCTTCTTCACAGACGCCCTCAGCCCAGGTGCAGGAGACCCTCTCCTACAGCCCCCAACCCCACTGACCCCCAGCTCCAAGCTCTTGCCTGAGACACCTTCTCTTCCTCAGCCCCTGGGGAGAAGCCCTCACCCCAGCCCCGGGCTCCCAGGACCTCACCCTGCTCCAAACTGCCTCCAGTCCTGGCCCACGGAGGAGACCCCAGGGTAGATGACTGCCATGCCACACCACTGCTGACCCCCGGGGTCAGGTGGCCTCATGGAGATCAGCAGGGACTGCACTGGCCCCACGCCCTGTCCACACAGTGAAGCAGCAGCCAGTTCTCATGCTCCACCAAAGACACAGCTGTGTCCCCCGTCCCGAGCCTCGGGGTGACTGCCCACTCTCCACTCCCCCACCGAGTGGTGCCTCCTCCTGCCCAGGCCAAATCCACACCCAGCACCACTGCCCCGCACGTGTAGGCCAGGGCTGGCCCTTTAAGGGACACTCGGGCCAGGCCTGTGTTGATGAGCTGTCCTGCAAACCCAGCAAGCTCTGTCAAAATATTTTTAGCATTTGTTCTGTTTAAAAACCCCGAGGTATTAGAGTGTGCTAATCTTTAGAAAGGTTAATTTATTCATAGGGGTTTTGACAGAGATGTATGGCTCAGTGCGCCGTGGCCCCTGCCCGGGGGAGCAGGCCGAGGAGCCAGCGCCTCAGACAGGCTGGCCAGCCTTCACCGCGGCCAGCACACCCTCCTGCGGCCCCAGACCCGTCCACTCTGCTGGCCTGCTGGCCCTGCCCTGCTCTCAGCAGGCCCTGCCTCAGGAGCACATTCACTGGAGAGGCAGAGCCCTGCTGAGACCCCAGCCTCCATTCCCAGCATGCCCCAGGTGGCCCTATGGCCGCAGGTGGGCAGCATGGGGCCTGTGCACCAGCCACCTCCTCTCCCTGGACCCTGCAGGTCCTCATCACACACGCCACCTCCTTCAGGAAGCCCTGGCTGACCACCATGGCTCACCTCACCCGGGCCCCAGTGCTGACCGCCATGGCTCACCCTCACCCGGGCCCCAGCACTGACCACCATGGCTCACCCTCACCCGGCCCCAGTGCTGACAACCATGGCTCACCCTCACCTGGGCCCCAGAGCCTCAGTGTCTTTCAGATGTCCTAAAAGTTGTTTGTCCATTCACTGTGAGTCTGTTGTCCAGCCGTGGCAGCCCACAACCAGAGGGTGAACCCCTGCCTCTCAGCATCGAATCTCGGCCCACGAGCAGGCGTCTACAGAGAGGGACAGCCGGTGGCCGGTCATCTGCAGACACACCAAGGTTAGTAAGAGTATCCCTGAGCTGGACCTGTGGCTTCTCTCTCAGAAATCGGGCGGAAAGAAACCCCTTGGTGCAGGGCCTCGGCCTCTGCTGGCCTGTGCCTGGACCTAAGCCGCAGGACAGAGGGCACTGCCACCCCCAGCTCTGGTGTTCCACTGCCCTGGTGTCATTGGCCTCCACAGCCCCAAGCCCATCCCCAGGGGAGACTCATCCCGCCACCGGGCTGTGCCCAGCACCTGGGCAACATGACCTCATGGGCCACCAGACCTCCAGAGCGGCCTGAGCTGGAATCAGCTGATGCTGGCATGGTGGGTGGCTCTGGGTGACATCTTTCCTTCAGAGTGAGCTAATACTGGCACATCAGCCAGCGCTGTGTGTGAAGGCAGGGGCGTGGGGGACAG
The DNA here is from genome assembly GCF_021218885.2 of Marmota monax. Lineage (NCBI taxonomy): Eukaryota > Metazoa > Chordata > Mammalia > Rodentia > Sciuridae > Marmota > Marmota monax. Next base: position 7,416,654 of record NW_026694750.1, read on the forward strand.
TGTGACCATGTGGGTTCACTGTGTCCTCCTGCCTGGGCCTGTTCCTTCCTGCTCCCCATCCCCAGCCAGGAGAGGCCAGGGCCTCCGTGCAGGTGAACCGCCCCTCTGGACACTCACCCCGAGGCCTAGCCCATCCCTGGGGTGCCAGCTCGGCTCCTGAACCCAGAGGCCCACACAACCCCTTCTGCCAGCTCTGAGGCCAGGGGTGCAGCCCAGGCCCAGTCAGCCCCCAAATCCCCATTTGGAAACGTCTCTACTGTCCTTGAAACGCAGGGCCGCGGCCGAGAGGCTTGGAGACAGATGCACACTCCTGGGTCCCGTAAACACGGCAGGGAGCAGGCAGGGATTGGGTTACGCCGGTGAAATATCGTAAAATAAATACAAGGACGGTTGGTATACTTCAGGTAAATTAGCCTGATTCAAGCTGTCAGCTTTAGGAAAAGTCTAAATAAACAGAGCTCGCCGTCTCTTCCCAGCATAGGAAGGGCGAGGACGCCGCGCAGGCCCCGCTGACGGGCTAATCCGTAGACCCGCGGACCGGTGGCCTTGGGCAAGAGGACCTGTGTGCATTGAGCCCCCACAGAGGGCCCCCCGCGCAGCCAGACCAACCCCCTCAATGGGGCTGTGAGTGTCTCAGTGGCTCCCAGAGCCTCAGACCCCCGCTCTGCCAGGCTGGGTCAACAGGCCTCTGGCCAGTCCCTTGGGGTGCCAGGACCCAGGGCCCCAGTGGGTTGTGAGTGAGCACTGAGTGCCAGACCCGTGGGTCCCCATGTGTCTGGCCCGAGCTGGAGCCCTTCTGTGTCACTGTGCTCAGCCGCCCTACTGGGTGGGGGTCTCTGGACGGTCCTTCACCTTTCGGAGCCCGGTTTCATGGGCATGACCTGACATGGGCCAGGGGGTCCTACGTGGCACCAGACGCACACTGAGCCAGGCAGGGTGGCTGGCCAAGGCCTCATGCGGCCGACACTGGGACACCCAGCCTCAGCCAGTGCCCAGGGATTCGCTGCCTATTCAGGGAAACCTTGTCCAGGCCCTGCAGCTGGGCTGCTGCTCCCGGGCCGTGTCTCAGAACCCCACGGGCAGTCCTTGCCCTGCCCTTCGTCCCCCTCCCTCTCTCCACATGTCCCACCCCACTCACCCTCAGGTCACAGCTGGCCTTCACTACCCTTGCTTGGGAAACAGCCCACTTGGGGTGGGAGCACCTGGCAGGCCAGCCTGGCACCCATTATCCTGAGCCATGGCAAATGCCCCAGTGAAGGCTTCCGTAGACCCACACATCCCAGGGCCTGCCAGAGAGGACCCCATAGTCCCCGTGTTCCCTGGCCCTCGGTCACTAAGACCTCACCCCTGCCTCCCCTCTGACAGCCCAGAGCCCCTCCTAAATGGGAGCCCCAGGCCCCCCACCTGTGCTGGCAACATGGGTCGCCCTGGGGATCTGGGGCAGCTGCACGTCGTAGCCCAGCCCTCCCTCCAGAGCTGGGCCAGGCTTTGGTCAGGAGGACGTGGCCACGCCACAGGCAGAGGGGCCCCACCCTCAACACGTCACGCCCACAGTCCAGGGTTCCTCCCGGCATTCCCCACAGTCTCTCGGGGCTGTGAGCGCGAGAGGCATTAGGGAAGGCTTGTGTGAGGGGCTCTCCTGCCCTGCTCCCCAGTGGCCTAGCAAGAGGCCTGGAGGAACAGGGGTGGAGGGCTGGAGGCAGCTCCCACCCAGCACCCACCCAAGATGTCCCTGTCTCTCCAGCCCCTGCCAGCACCCGTCCTGGGGAGCCAGCACCAGCCCTGGGGGACCCTCGCAAGGCCAAGTTTTCAGAGAAGCATTCAGGAAGTTCTCTGGCTAGGCGAGGCCTGGGGCCACCCACTGATCTTCCATTCAGTGGCCCGGATGGGCACTCTGACATCCCTAAGGAGGAAACCAAGCCACTGCTGAGCCCAACCATCCGCACCCTCCTCTCAGCCTCATGCCCAGAGGCAGTGTCACCCGGGTTAATGCCAACCCCAACAAGGCCCTTCCAGTCTGAGGACAGGAACTGGGAAGACCAGTCCCCCTGGGCCAGGCATTTCCTGTGCAGGATTTTCAGAGGCCCGGGTTGGAAAAGGCCTTATCACAGGGCCCAGGGAGGCCTGGGACAGTGGGGCAGCCTCCCCGGGGCCCTGGACTCCCTCATAGGCCCACTGACCCACAATTCTTGAAAATGCCGTGTGGCGAGTATCCCCAGGCAGGCCTAGCTCACCCTGTAGCCACCGCCCACCACCCCCCTTCTGAGGTCCCCTGAGCCAGGCAAGCAGGGACAGGGGCAGGGGCGGAGTGGGGAGGGGAGAGGGTCTTGGGGCGGTGGAGGAAGTGGTCGCAGCTCCTGGACGCAGGTCCATGGGTATCCTTTTCCACTCCTAGAGAAAGTGAGTTCCCCTCCATCCAGGGCCCAGGGCCCCAGTGGGCAGCCCCGGCTCCCTGAGCTGACCCTCGCTCCCCACCCCAGGGAGTTCAAAGCCAAGACTTTGGAGACCAGGGGTCCAGAAAGGCAGCCCGAGACCCTGGATGCTTTCCACACCAGAGTGGAACCCACCTAAGCTCCGGGGCCCAGGACGTCAGGGGCCCAGAACGTCCGGGGCCCAGCCACGTGGGCGGGGCCTTTAAAACCAGCACATTCTTCCACACCACTGAGGAGCAGGGTCTCCGACTGCAGCAGGAGGGGACGCTGCTTTCTCCCTATGCCTCGGCCTCAGCGGGGTCCCTGCCCCGATGTCTGCAGGCCTTTTCCCTCAGACATGGCGAGGTGGCCTCTGGTGGGATGCAGGACTTGGGGTGCACGATTCCAGACTTGGGGGACCGTGGGCTGGCGGAGGGCCCCTGGGCCCCCAGCTCAGTCAGCCCTCGCTGCTGTCTCCCGGGCAGCTGTCTCCCAGGCAGTAGTCGCGAGCACCTTGTTTGGTTGGCGGTCACTTTTCTGCTTTCCAGGCCTCATTTCTCATGACCCCTCAGCCACAGAGCTGCCCCTGAGCAGGCCACCTGCTGGTGCTGAGCCGCTGTGTCTGGGCTGGCCCTGTCGGCCCAGGGGCCAGCAGGAGCTCTGCTCGCCACCCCCGCCACTTCTTCCTGTCCTCCATGCAGACGCTTGGAAGCGGGGCTACAGCAGGTGTGGAGGACACCAGGGCAGTCAGACGGTGGGGACCAGCCACCGGCTCCTCTTGCCCCTCTGTGGGGGTGCCAGGGCGGGCGGGAGAGCTGCCCTCAAGCAGCTTCCCATCCTCAGGGAGATCACCTCACAGCTGCCCTGAGAAAGCCGGGGCTTTACACAGGAGCTGGGCCCAGCAGACGCCTTGTTGGTGCCTCTTCTATCAAGACCACAAGGGTCTGGCCCCCGTCTGAGGTGAACCCTCCTGCAGCCCCATCTCCCATCTCCCGGGAAGTATTCTGCTGGGCTGTGGGTGGACCGGCACGCTGCCCGCCGGCCCGGCAGTGCTGCAGGTGGATGGGCACCCTCCAGGTGATCACCACCATGGGCGATTAGTTAAGATCAACAGGCTCAAAGCCGTCTGGCCAGATGGGGAACCAGGTATTTATTGCCACTATCGCTAACAAATTGATCATTACCGCGTTGACTTTTAAGAGTCTGCAGCTCGAAGCCTGGTGCACTGTTGATTCAGTCTCAAATGAACAGAACCTTTAAAAACCCTGATCAAACTCACCTGGAAGTTTACACTAAATTTAACAAATGGAGGACAATTCCAGCCCCTGCCCTCCTGGAGGAGCCTCCCCCAGGCGCTGGTGTGTGCTGGCCCTCCGCGTCTCCAGAGTGAATCCCGGCACCCGCTGGGTGCACTGTCCCGATGAGGGCACTTGTGGGCCTCACTCCTGGCTGATAAAGGAGCCGGCGTGCGGCCTGGGATACCTGCCAGTTCACGGTTGGGTCAATTCTGGCCACCCGAGGGCAGACACAGGGTTTATTGAGAGTGAACGAACATGGGTGATTGTTGCCCCAGAGCACATCTGTCCTGCACGCCGCTCCCTCCCTCCCACGCCGACCCTGTGCACAGGCACGGAGGCCAGGTGGAGGCCAGGTCACGGGCTCCTTCTCCTTCCTGGACCTTCCCGTGCATGGTGGGGACGTGTGGTGCAGCCTGAATGCGTTGTGTGCAGGGTCACCTCTCTGGAGCTGGCCCCAGCTCCAAAGGGGGGGGGGGCCTTAGGAAGGGAAGGGGCTGAGAGACAGGCAGCCAGGCAGGTCCTGCTGGCAGGCAGCGATGCTGGCCTCTGATGGGCAAGGTGTGCTGGGCCTCAGGGGTATGCTAAGGACCCACAGCAGCCCCTGGCCCCTGCTAGCAGGCCAGGAGGGTCCTGGCTTCCTGGGGTGGGGGTGAGGGTTTTTAGTTCAGTGCAGGTCTGTGACACTGACCTTACTATGGAGCTGGACTGGCCATCCTTGACCCAAAGATCTCCCCCCAGGAACCACAGCCCCTGAGCAAGCGCCAAGCCATGACCCAGGAAAAGCCTCTGACCTGCCCCTGAGTCCTGAGGAAAGGGCTTCGTCAACGGCCCAAGGTGCCGTCCAGAAGTTAAAAGTCCAGCCTCTCTGGACACAACCTCCAGGGAGACTCAATCCAGGACCCGAGGAGGAGACCCTCAAGCGCCTCCCAGCCCTCTGCCTGTGTCCTCCCAGCTCCGCCCGCCCAGCTAGCACCCTCCTGCAGCTCCTGGGCCTCCGGTGTCCCCCACAAGCTGGCTGCACCAGAAGGAAACCACGGGCCAGCCACCTGGGCTCACTCTGCCAGCCCAGGCAGGGGTGTGGGCAGTGGGGCCCCGACGCGGGAACCTGAGGCTGGCGCCGTCTGATTTTCAGAAGATGGCTGAGGAAACACTTGTCACCCACAGGGAGGGCAAGGCCTGCCCACTGTGACAGTCCCCGTCAGCAGAGGCCACCGACCCGAGCCTGCCTCAGTCACAACTGGGGGTCCCAGCAGGAGCCCTTTGCCACCTCTCTCAACTGCCCTGGGGGGCCTGCCTGGAGGGGCCCTGAGAGGCAGCCAGCATGTGGCTCCCGCAGGTGTTTCCCTGGGGTGGCCCTGGGATGGAGCCTGTCACCTCTGTGTGCAGCGTGGTGCCCCACCAGCCCCCAACCAGGGTGGAGGACCCGAGGCCCCACCCCAGCCATGTGGACACAGGTCCGGAGCCGTAGACACCACACCTCAGGGCCCTGGGGTCAGGCAGTGTGGACAAGAGCCAGCCCCGAGGGACCCTCCCCAGAGGGCATCTCCTCTCCACTCCCAGAATTGCACTAACTTGGTGACAGTGACGCAAAGCCCATGCTGTCCCAGTTTTCCAGGGTCCCTTTACAATGGACCCCGCTCTGGTGACTGCAGACCCCAGGTGACTCTGCAGAGTGGCCAGCAAGTGCTGCCACCTCCCATTTACAGACAAAGGAACTGAGGCACAGAGATGCCCAGCACTCAGGCAAGGTCACCCAGGACACCACACAAGGCCCCAGCTCAGGGCCCCCAGCCAAGTCCAAGCCACTCCCAAGCCCCAGGGGTACCAGCCCCCAGACAGACCCAGAAATCCAGAGGCGGCTGCCCACCACGGGAAACCCAGAGGGCAGACACAGCTCCAGGCTGCCGTTAGAGAAAACTGACCACCAGCAGCCAGGCCAGAGTCTGCAGTCTGTCCAGGGGCTGTTGGCAGAGCCCTGCCATGTGGCCTGTCCAGGTGACACCGTCTTGGGGACCCTGGGCTGTCCCAACCGTGATGCAGTACCAGCAGTCACATCTGTCCAGGGAGGGCAGCACCTGTCCAGGGAGGGCAGCACTTGGTCAGGGAGGGCGGCACCTGGTCAGGGAGGGGGCACCTGTCCAGAGAGGGGGCACCTGGTCAGGGAGGATGTCACCTAGTCAGGGAGGGCAGCACCTGTCCAGGGGGGGCGGCACCTGTCTAGGGAGGGGGAACCTGGTCAGGGAGGATGGCACCTGGTCAGGGAGGGGGGCACCTGGTCAGGGAGGGGGAACCTGGTCAGGGAGGGCAGCAGCTGTCCGGGGGGCGGCACCTGGTCAGGAGCCCTGCAGGTGTCTGTGCAGAGGTCCTGGGGCTGGTGAGGCCCTTCTGCAACGGCATAGGAAGGGCCAGTCCTTCTCGGCCGTCTGGCTCCCTCCCGTCCCTCCCTCCTCTCTCCCTCTCCAACCACCGACTCACATCCACAGGAATTCCTGACCCTTCCTGCACCCTCGGGTTACATCCAGGGCCAGGGGGCTCTCTGCCCCTCGTCCCGTCCCCTGCCCGGGCGGCATTGGCTGGCACCCTGGTCCCTCCCCATGCCGCGCTGCTTTATTTTCCAAGCTCCTCCTTCCTCGTGGTGCCACGGGATGCCCCAGGTCATTTCTCCAGAGCCTGGGTCCCTCCCGAGTGTGGGCTCACCAGCCAGCACTGGGCCCTGGGTGCCTGCCGTCCTTGGTGGCCCCACAGCACCCACTGTGCGTCGAACTAGGTAAGATGAGGCCCAGGCCTACTGTGTGCATGGGGACGCATGCCAGCTCCCACGGGCCCAGTTGGGCTGGCCTGCACGTGGTGTGCACAGGCTGCACACGGGTGCTGGCCCATGTACACCTGCGTGTGAACGCACACGGGCCCGTAGCTGCCAGGGAGAATTGAGAAAGAGGTGCAGGACAGATGCGGACACACCCAGGAGAGCTGGGGACAGACTCGGGTGCTAATGGGGAGGGGAGACTCTTTGGGACTAGGGACCAATATCACGCTAACGAGGACTTGAACTGGACCCCCAGGGAGGGTGGGATGAGTGGGCAGTGCAGCAGGAGTCCTGCGGAGAAGCAAGCCAGGGCTGGAAGGCCATCCGAGGGTCAGTGAGTGGCCCTGGTCAGGAGAGGAGAAGAGGGGAGAGGGGCATAAGGGCTGACCGCCAGGCCAGGAGCCATCCCGTGTCCTGTGAGTGGGTCCTGCACATCACCCAGAGCTGGGTGGAATTTGCTTAGACTCTGGCACAGAGGTCAGGGCGGCATGACCCTGTGTCTTCGTGTGGCCTGTCAGGTGGCACTTGGTGCTAGCAGAGGGGCCTCGAGAAGGGGTGTGAAGGCCACCTTCAGCAGAACTGTACCACCCAGAGAAGCGGCCAATCTGGCCTCATGTGGTCATTTCTGATTAGCTGGGATTATGGGGTTGGGGAAGACTCTCAAAAGAGTGGGTCGTGGGGACCGCCCTCTCCACACCGCCCGCCTCTGTCACTCTGAAATCATTCCAAAGTTAAAAGTTGATCTTAGAAACCGTCCCTGGCTGACCCTCCGCCACGGCAGTGCTCACGCCGGCCATCAGCTGGCAGCCTGCTGCTCCTTCACGCACCCCGAGTCCAGCTCCTGCTGCGTGTGGGCACCGGCTGCCAGGGAGCCCACGGGAGCCTCGCCTGAGGCTGGCCCCACAGGACCTGAGATGGCGCTGGTTCACAGAGGGCACCAAGGCTCTTGCGACACGTCAGGTGACCAGGCCTGGGGACACGAGCAAGACCATTGGTGTGCAGGACAGTGAGGGCCTCCTGACTTCCCGTGACCAAGCTGGCCCCACAGACATCACCAGGACAGGTCCCTGAGACAGGGGTGGTCCTCGGTTCTGGGTGAGACCCTGAAAGCCAGGCCCACCTATGTAAAGCGTGGGGATCGCAGTGACCACCGCAGCCCTGCGCCGAGCTCAGCCCTCGGCCCCAAGCAAGGAAGCGTCCCAAGCACCGTGTGAAGATAAATGATTGTCCCCACTTCAAATGGATCCACTAATGACTGTTCAGCACGTCCATAACTTCACCAACAGAACTCAGCCTGCGAGTCCCCAACGAGGCCGGGTCCTTGATTAATGCTAATGGTCTTTCTCACCAGCTGTGAAAATGCATTTTCCATAATTTAGCTGTCATTACAATGGGCAGGATTTATAAAACACACGCACACACTACGTGCTCAGAGGCCCTGGAGGGGAGCAGGCCGAGGAAGGCCAAGAAACAGCTGGCCCTGCCCGTGAAGCACAGCCACAGTCACTGGCCACACCTGGGCACTGGTCCCAGGCTCCCGGGACAGGGCACGGTGCTGCCCCTTGGCACATGCCTGAGGTCCACAGAAGAGCTCAGACCTCCCTGGGCTCAAGCCCGACTGGGGGACAGGATGGGACAGTGAAGCACAGGCAGGGACCAGGCCCTTCTCCACCTCTCGAGGCTACTAGACAGCAGCGGGAGAAACAGTGACCACTGGGCAGTTCTCAGCTGCACTGTGGTGTACCCATTTCACAGATGAGGCTCTCGAGGTCTGAGGACCAGGGTCGGCCTCTGGCAGGGGGCTAAGCAGGAACTCCAACAGGGTGTGCTGGACTCCAGGCGCTCCCACGCACCTGTCTTCTGCTGCCCGCCCACCTCCTTGGACCTGGAGCTCTCTGGGGATCATGCTTCCCACAGCTCCATGAGATAGAAAACAGGGCAAGTCACGAGGGGCACTGGCTCCCTCCAAAGCCAGGTCTCAGTAGAAGGAAGGGAGGAAAGGAGGGAAGTCAGGGAGGACACCAGACCCTGCGGGAGGCGTTGTCTCCGATGGAGCCCCTCCGTGGCCCCTGCGCGTCCACACTCCTCCCAGAGCTCCAGGGGCACCAGCCTCCGCCCAGACCCAGGAACTCGGAGTAGGAGCAGACAGGTAGAGACTCTTGTTCAAGGTTTTTGTTTCTATTCTCACAGCATCAGCAACCGGAAGCCAGGAAGAAGGAGGGGAAGACGGAAGGGGAGAGAGGAAGAGTTAAGGACGGCTGGACGAATGGACAGAGATGACTGGAAGAGAGGGAGGGAGGAGGGGGCCTTGGGAGGGGAAGGACCCCAGGCCTGGCAGTGCACAGAGCCTTTTTGAAGATCCCAGTGAGGTCCCTCAAGGGCATGGCCATGGGTGGCCAGCACTTGGCTACCCACACCTCAACACCATAGTCTGGGTCACACAGCGGCCCCTGCCTAGGACCAGAGCCCCACGTGGCCCGCTGACCACAGCCCACGTTCCCCCGACCTGCAGGGCTCCGCGGGGCCCTCCCGCCCCACCCCTCCTGGCCTCCAGCACAAACGGGCACTGGCAGTGGGTCGAGGCGGGGTGAGCAGGACGGCGGGGCGGCCAGCGTCGAATCAATTACTGCGCGTTCTTCCGAGCCCGCGCGCGCTTTGCCTTCAATTAGCGGATCTCGCCGGCCCCTGCCGCAGCCCGGAGCCTCCGCCACGGAAACTTTCTCCTTCTTGTTTTAATCTTTCACCGAGCCCGGCCTTTCGCCTCCAGCCCGTCTAATTGAAACTAATCTTCGCGGGCAAGGCCTGTCTCTCCTCCTAATCCTCCTCCGAGGAAATCCACATGGTCCCAATTACAGCCACACCGGCCCCTTTTATTCCCGCCCTCGTCCCCCTCTGCCAGCCCCATTTTTTGAAAGTCTGCATTATTAAGTCCATGCTTGCGAGTTCCTGCCCGTCACGGGGCGCGAGATGCTATCGCTGGCTGCCGATGGGTAAGGTTACCACAAAAGCATTCTGTGGATTACGTTTCGCACAAAGGCGATAGAGGGCACGATAGTGCGGGACCACTAGCTCCGCGGCGGAGGGGCCAGGAGGCCGGCCCAGCCCAGTCCCCTGCTTGGAACCTGCAGGCCTGGAGCAGGAGGTCTCTGGAAGCTTCCTGGAGGGGCAGAGAGGAAGAGGGGAGGCGGGCAGCCCCAGAGAGCACCTCGCCTACTGCCAAGCCACATGGCCCTGCTGGCCCCCTGCAGGGTCTGCAGAGCAGGAGACGGGTCCCTCGAGCTGGGCTCAGTATTAGAACAAGCCGAACGGAAATCCTGCATTTCCAGGCTGTCAGGTTTCCGTGCTCCAGGCTGGAATCCCACCACCCCCGTGTGGGCACGCCGGTTACCGCGGCTGATCAGACCTCAGATTGGCAGCCGGGGATGTCTCTGATTAATTTTTAAAGAGAAACTGAAATAATCATTATTCAGTGAAGCAGTTGTGTGGTTTTGTTTTAAGACCCAAACTCTGGGACGACAGGAGGGAGACAGCAAGATGGAGCCCTGGACTCGGGTGACTAGGAAGAAGGGGCAGGCAATCAACGCCCTCCCACCCGTCCCCAGCCAGTCCCAAGCCCCAGATGCCAACCATCCAGGAGAAGTTTCCACATTCTGCCCATCACCCAGAGGGAGCTGGGGCAATGCCTGCTGTTCTCGGCCGTCCTGGCCGTGATTGACGACGTGCTTGGGCTTAGGCTAGAGGTGTGTGGACCCCACTCTGCCACACTGGTGACACCGGCCTGAGCTTTCCCCGCACCGCCACAGAGTGCAAAGGGGCCCCTGGGAACGTCCTGGCCAAGGCTGAGTGGGAACCTGTCTACCCTGGAAGCCCTACACGTCCGTCCACCCAGAACACAGAGATCCCGGTTCCAGGCTGCTGACCCCAGACACTGCCTTCCCAGGCTGAGCTGTGAAACTGAAGAGAAAGGCAGCCTGATGACCAGGGGCCTGCCAGGGCAGACGCAGCACGATGCTGCCCTCCTCGTCCCAGGCCCACGAGCACCACCCGCTGAGGGCCTGGACCCCGGCCCCAGTGAGCTAGATGCCCCTCCTACAGGCGTCATTCCCACCCCTCCCCACCCGGCCCCCCGCCCCCCGCCCGCCCTCCTCTCCTTCCTGGAAGCCTGGGGCCCACCCTGGAGCCAGCACTGGGCTTGCTCACCTGCTGCGTGGAGCGCCAGCTCCCTCCCCAGGCCAAGCAGGACAGGCACCCTGCCCCTGTGAAGCCCTCTCCTCTCCACTGCCCGTCAGACTTCCCCAACTCAGGCTCCTGCCTCCTCTGGGCAGTGTCTGAGGGCCCTGGCCAGAGCTGGTGCCCGTCCACCGTCCCAGGAGTTGCCCATGAGTTGAGTCTCAGTTCCTGGCAAGAGAGCCCCCAAGTGCAGAAGCAGCCCCCTCCCCGGGTGCGACGACCCCCTGCATGTCTTTACCCAACCCAGTGTCCCTTCCTGGTCTGCGGGGAGTGGGCAGCAGAGGAGTCAGAATGAAGCCCTGCAGCAGCCACAGAGATCCTGAAATGAGCCCTTCTACCGTGAGTGCTTCTCCAACACGGGTCGCGCGTGGTGAGTACGTACAGTTTTATTTGTCGATCAAGAGCATGAAATGTAGAAAGCAGAAAATAAAACAGTGAACCTAACGTCACGTGGACCCCTCCGGATGCCAAGTGAAGACGATGCCCGCCACCAGCCACCCCCGGGCTTTTCCACCTGGTCATGCTGAAACTCTGTCCCCACTGAGCACCGGCTCCCTGTGCCCTGTCCCCCAGCCCCTGGCAGCCCCGTCCTGCTGTCTCTACACTTCGACTCCTCTAGGGACCTTGTGTCAGGAGAATCACATGGTCCTGGTCTTTCCCTGCCTGGCCTGTCCTCAAGGATCACCCAGGTTGCAGCAGATGACAGAACATCCCTCCTTTGTAGGGCTGAACGGCTCGCCCTCGTACGGATCAGCCACGTTGCTGGTACGTACATGCACAGTGGACATCTGGGTTGTGTCTGCCATATTAGGAATCCTGCTGCTACCCACAGGTGCACAGGGCCCATTCAAGCCCTTGCTTTCCACCCTCCGGTTACCTGCCGAGCAGTGGAAGGCGCCCGCTGTGGCGACCCTATTTAACGTTTGTGAGAAGCTGCCGAGCTGTCTCTGCAGTGGCTGCTGCGTTGTCCCCAGCACCAGGTGCACCTTCATATATAAATTACACTTCTAAAAGTGGCAAAAATTTTACATGTAAGCAAAGCAGCATAAGACCCTGGCCTCCGGCCCTACCCACAGGGACAGCCCTAACTCTCTGGGCGCTGTGGCCCCTGAATGGGCAGCTCACACCACAGGTCCCCAAGCCCCTGGGCACAAGGGAGGGTAAAGACCTCCTCCTCCTCAAAGAAGCTGAGACCAGCTTCCCCGGCCCCTCCTCTGGCACCTGCAAGGGGAAGGTCCTTCTCTGGGTCCCCCGCTCAGTGCAGACGAGCCTTGGACAGGAGCTTGGCAGAGGCTGCACAGGGTGAGCAGGGCAGGGTGCCCTCCATCCCTGTCAGGCCACAGCGCCCCATGGGGCACATGGCCCCAGGCCCCGTGGGGCACATGGAGATGTGACCCCGGCCACCTGACATAGGTCGGGGTCCAGCACAAGGTCCTGGGAGCCCTGCGTGGCAGCCACCACGGGCCTCCCTGGTAGGACGGACAGAGGAGGAAGCCAGGACTGGCTCAGGGCCACCCCTGGGACATGGCCCAGCTGGAGGTGATGGCTGGGCCAGGGCCACATCCCAAGGCCAACTGAAAATGCCTGTGAGTGTCTGCTCCCTGCCCTCTAGGGCTGTGACCAGCCACACAGTTGTGAGGAGCCGCGGGCTCTGGGAGTGTCCGTTACTGCACAGGGCTGAGAACCTTCCCTGGGGATGACATCACACCAGGCCTCACGGCCCTTCTTAAAAAAATAAATAAAGAAAATGGAATTTTTCCTGGAAGTCACACCAGAGTGACAGAGTGACCAGGCTAGAACAAACACGGGAATCAAAATCAGAAGACGTAAAGTTGTCCCTGCTTGCTGACCACATGCTCACACATACAGAAGACTCCACCAGAAACCTACTAATAAACAAGCACAGCAAAGAGCCAGACACAAAGTTAACACAACCACCGGCACCATTTCTATTCACTAATAATAAAATATCAAAAAAAGAAATATTAAAAACCTGTCTGTTATAAGAATGCCATTCAGGCCGGCACGGTGGCTGTGATCCCAGCAACAGAGGCTGAGGCAGGAGGACCAAGGCCAGCCTCAGCAGCTTAGCAAGACCCTGAGCAACGCAGTGAGACCCTGACTCAAAATAAAAAATAAAAATGGCCTAGTTTGTGGTTCAGTGGCTGAGTGCCCCTGAGCTCCATCCCCTGTACAAAAAAAAAAATATTCATAATAGCTAACAAAAAATACTTACAAGTGAATTTAACCAAAGAACCCAAAGATTTCCACACTGAAACTATAAAACTCTGAAGAAGAAAATCTAAGAATAAGCAAACAAAGGGAAAGATAGTCCATGTTCATGGATGGGAACCATTGATACTCTGAAATACCCGTGCTCCAGGTTCAATGCACTCCCCACCAAAATCCCAATGGCATTCTCCACAGAAATAAGGGAAAACCTGGGACCACCAAAGACCCCAAGTAGCCGAAGCAATTTCAACCAGCTGAAGGCGTCACCCTACCTCAGGACACCCTGCAAAGTCGGGAAAGTGAAACAGCACGGCAGGGCATCGAAACAGGCACAGAGCAGAGGGACAGACTGAGCGCCCAGAAATAAGGCCACGCATGCAGAGCCAACTGCCAAGGTGGCAAACCACACTCCGCGGAAGGACAGTGCCTTCCTCAAATGTGCTGGGAAACCAGACCCACCTGCAAAAGAAGGAAATCAGACTCTTATCCACACCGGCCACAAAACCAACTCAGAATGGGCTGAAGACATAAACCTATGACCTGACACCGTAAACCTACTGGCGGGAAACACGAGGAAACGCGCCAGGACTGTCTGGGGAATGACTCTGGGGACCAGAAAGCTCGGGCAGAAAAAGCAAAACGAGGCAGATGGGATCGCATCAAACGATGAAGCTCCTGCCCAGCGAAGGAGGCCGTGGGCAGAGTGAGAGACGAGCCACTGACGGAGGAAAGTCTGCCACCCACACCTTTGATAAGGGGCGGACATCCCAGATATAGAAGGGGTTCAAGCAGCTCAGCAGCAAGTCAGCAAACGACCCTTAAAAATGGAGAATGAACCACAATAGGCATTTCCCAAAAGAAAGTCAAGAGTGGCCGCAGGATATGGAAAGATACCGGACGACACTGACCATCGGGGAAAGGCAGGTTGCAGCCACAGGGCGGCACATCCTGGGAACAGCTGCTATCAGAAAGGCAAAGCCGGCAGCTGTGGGGAGGGAGCCTGCTCCTCTGGAGGGCGCGGGCGCAGAGCCCGGAAAGCAGGGCCCTCGACACTCCCCAAGTGGAGCCGCCGCGACCAGCAGTCCCAGGGCTGGGTAGGTGTCCAAGGGAAACGAAACCAGAACGTCCCAGAGACACCCACACGTGTGTTCACGCAGCCCAGCCCGGAGCCAGCCATGTGCCAGCAGCAGACGAGTGGGCACAGGAAGCGGCTCTCACCCTTGGAAAGGAGGACGCCAGGCTGAGGGAAAGGCGGGCAGCCATCAGCCTGGCACAAGTGGAGTCGGCCACTGTTGAACTCAGAAGCCGGAAGGAGAGCGGTGCCGGCTCAGGGGTGGGCCGACGCTGCCCAAGGACGCGGCATCTCCGCTGGGCAAGAGGGGCAAGTGCCATCCATCTAGGTGCCACATGTCAAGTAGGTGGCTTCATCTGCGTGTGCTTCAGAATGTCCCGTGGTTCACAATCCATGAATTTCTATTTGTCTGTTTTCAGAAAGGAGTTTAAAATTAAGCAAATAGAATATCTTTCCTAAAGAGTAATGTCTGCCTGGGCACAGTGGTGCACCCTGTGATCCCGGTCCTCGGGGGCTGGGGCAGGAGGAGCCCGTTCCCGGCCGGCCTCAGCAACTTGGCAAGACCCTGTCTCAGAATAAAAACCAGCAAGGGCTGGGGATGTGGCTCAGTGGTAGAGGGCTCCTGGGTTCAGTCCCTGGTGCTCACAAAAGGTCTTTACTTACTTACTTACTAAAAGAAGGACGTCTCCTTTCTCTGGGGGCACAGTGGACTTAAGTAGGACTCAGATCTCAACCTGGGCTACTGAGACCAGCCATTTTGCAGGTGCCAAGACTCAGGTACACACCTGGCTTCCTGGGGCTGCGGTGACGGTGCCTGGGGCTGGTGGCTTCAGCAGCTCAACCACAGGTCCCCACAGTCCTGCGGGCTGCAGTCCCAGGGGGAGGTGTGGCAGGCTCCCCCGCGGCCTCCGTGGCCCTGGGTCCCCATCTTCTCCCTGTGTCCTCGCAGCTTGTCCTCTGGGAGTGTCTGCTCCTGACTCTCAGTCACGTTGGACCAGGGCGTCCCACGATCTCACTTAATTTCGTCACCTCGTAAAGACGCAGTCTGCCCTCACACGCTGAGGCCCTGGGGGTCAGGACTTCAGCCTATGAATCTGGGGGACGCCGTCAGCCCACCCAAGCTGCTCCCTTTCCTTGTTTGGGAAAACGGCCTCTGTCCCCCACCCTCAGGCTGAGCAGCCAAACCCGCCAAAGGCAAGATCTGCTGTCACCACCCCAGCCCCGGGGCCGCTCCCTGCCGTCTCCTGGCGTCCTGGCTGGCCATGTGCCTGAGCCCCCTCAGGTGGCACAGGGACATTGACGTGAGGGGTCATCTGCTGCCCTCCCACAGCCCCAGTGTGTGCCGCAGAAGGAAACAGCCGTCCCTGCAGCCCCAGGGGGACACCCGGGAAGCTCCCAGATCCCGCTTGTGGGTGACACAGGGGCGTCGTAGGGTCTCGGGGCTCATGCATTCCCTGGACACCGGGCCGTCGGCCCATCCTGACGGACACAAGCTTAGACTTTATGTGCAAGAAACTTCACGGACTGTCCCCAGGCTCCTCTGAGGCCTCGGCACACCGCGCCCTGGACTTCTCAATGGAGAGCATCGCATGCAGGAGGGTGTGAGTCCCCACTCGGGACAGCAAGGAAGAAGGGCGCCTGCACAGATGGAAGCCACGTCCCCAGCTGGGACTCAGGCCCTCTCCATGACCCGGGCGGTGATGGACCCAGACAGTGCAGGTCCAGCCTCCAGGACCTTGGGCGGAAGCTCTCAGGCACAGACCTGGAGGGAGGTGGGGGGAGCTAGGCTGGGTGGACTGCAAACAGTGGTCAGAGGGAGGTTAGGGAGGTCAGGCCGAGACACCCCGGGCAGACAGACGCGTGCACAGTGACCACGAGGCAGAGGTGAGGAGACGGACAGCGGGGGTCCCCAGGCCCTGGGAGCACAGCCCCGCCCGCCCGGGGTCCTGGGCTCCCGGCCTCCGAGGGTGAGCAGTAAGCCCCAAGCCACGTGCTGTGGTGACTCCTCCCGGCAGCCCCCGCTGCCAGCCAGGGAGAGCAGCAGCCCGTAGGACCGGCCCGCGGGGGCTGCGGACCCGGAGGAGCAGAACCAGGCCTGGGAAGGCACCGGGGACGGCCCAGGAAATCGGAGCCGTGGAAAACAGTGAGTGAGAGTTCTAGAAGAAAGAGCTCGCTCAGAGGGACAAGAGCGTGACAGTGGGATGCAGTCCCAGAAATGACGAGGACAGTGGGTTGCCTCGAAGGCTGGGACAGGTGAGAACCCTGCCACTTAGACTCCAGTGCGGGGAGTAACTGCCACCCCAAGACCCGGCTCCGCCAAGGCCCAGCCGCCTGCTGGCGCCCCAGCAGCTCCACTCCCCCTCCCCGGGGCGCACCAAGGGCAGCGGGAGTCCTCAGGCGCTGGTCGTCCCTGAGCGGGGCCAGCAGGCAGAACCGGGCAGAGCAAACACAGCCCTTCCCCTGAGCAGCAGGAGACCGTGGTCTGCCCCCGAGGGGAGCAGTACGAAGCCACCAAGGCCAGAGTCACACCACAGCACCGTCACCCCACGTCCGCCACCCCTCATCCGCCACCCCACATCCACCCTGCTCAGGGAAGGAGTCCAGACAGACCAGGAGCACACACACACACACACACACACACACCACACACACACCCCATACACCACACACACTCACACACACACACCCCATACACACCACACACACACACCATACACACACACACACCACACACACACACCACACACACACACCATACACACACCCCATACACCACACACACTCACACACACACACCACACACACACACCATACACCCCACACACACACCACACACACACCACACACACACACCACACACACACACCACACACACACCCCATACACCACACACACTCACACACACACCACACACACACACACCATACACCCCACACACACACACCACACACACACACCACACATACACCCCATACACCACACACACACCACACACACACCCCATACACCACACACACTCACACACACACACCACACACACACACCATACACCCCACACACACACACCACACACACACCACACACACACACCACACACACACCACACATACACCCCATACACCACACACACACCACACACACACACCACACACACACCACACACATACCCCATACACCACACAC
Organism: Marmota monax; assembly: GCF_021218885.2. Classification (NCBI taxonomy): domain Eukaryota; kingdom Metazoa; phylum Chordata; class Mammalia; order Rodentia; family Sciuridae; genus Marmota; species Marmota monax. The sequence continues at coordinate 7,433,886 of NW_026694750.1, forward strand.
ACTCACACACACACACCACACACACACACACCATACACCCCCCCACACACACCATACACACACACCATACACACACACCACATGCACACACACCACACACACACACACCACACACACACCACACACACACACCCCATACACCACACACACTCACACACACACACCCCATACACCACACACACTCACACACACACACCACACACCACACACACACACACACCACACACACACACACCCCATACACACCACACACACACACCACACCACACACACCCACACACACACCACACATACACCCCATACACCACACACACACCACACACACACACCACACACACACACCATACACCCCCCACACACACACCATACACACACACCATACACACACACCACACGCACACACACCACACACACCACACACACACACACCACACACACACACCACACACACACCCCATACACCACACACACTCACACACACACACCACACACACACACACACCATACACCCCACACACACACACCACACACACACCCCATACACCACACACACTCACACACACACACCACACACACACACACACCACACACACACACCCCATACACACCACACACACACACCACACACACACACCCCAAACACACCACACACACACACACCACACCACACACACCCACACACACACCCCATACACCACCCACGCAACACCATAAAGAACTTGCAGGCAGGAGGAGCAGCAGCCCAGGCTGGAGGAGGGAGGAGGGTGCGATCCTGCGCAGGGAGGAGGGCCGGGTGCGAGGACCGAGGACCTGCACTGTCAGCACAATGCCGCCTTCTTGGCTGGAAGCCGTGGGCCCGCTAGCCCAGCAGCTGCGCAGACGCTGCAGGAACACCCTGGCACTGTCTCCCTGGGGGGCAGAGAGCTCAGTGGGAGGGTGATGCCACAGGATCATGTTTAATTCTTTTTAAAGAACTTAATCTTCATTTTTTTATTGATGTTGCTTATTCGTGGTGCTAAGGATAGAACCCAGAGCCTCACCTGTACTTCAGCCCCAGCCCCGTTTTAAATTTTTTAGAGAAAAGACTAAAGGAGGAATAAAATATAGGATATTAACAAGTCAATAGAGAAGAAAAGGGTTGAAACAAGGAGAAACAAGAAGAAAGAGGGTTAAAAAAAAAAAGAACGACTCAAAAAGAAAATAGATGGTAGACTTAAATCCCCAAATATCAGTCACTATATTAAACACTATATTAAATTGTTTCAATTTAAAGATGAAGATTGTCGGGTTTATAAAGACAATTCTATGTTGCTGGTGACGTGCTTTAATTACACAGACGTGCAAAAGTGTGAACTAAAAAAATGAAAAACCCGGTGCCCTGTGAAGGTGACCAATGGGAGCTGATATTGTATTATTTGCAGGTGTCCCTTGGGGCAGACAAGGTAGACCCCAAAGCAGGAGGTGACGGTGATGAAGGGGGTCAGCTCCCGAGGGTTCACTGGCCAATCCTTCAGGAAAACCTAATGTGTTCAATGTATATGCACCTAACAACACAACCTCCAAACACAAAGGGCAACCATGCACAGGTAGGAAGGGAGAAATGGGTGAAACTAGACCGTGATGGGAAACTCTCCACTACTAACTGCTAGAACAAGCAGGAACCGCTCAGCTAGAACACGGACAGTCTGAAACCGACTTAGAGCGAGGCCAGACTCGAGTTGCCTTCACTCGTGAGGGCTGCTGTAGGGAAGAGCCACACCCTCAGAAGCCTCCCCATGGTTCTGAGCCTGCATTTCTGGACCCCACTGCAGCAGGCTGAGTTCTGGCAAGGGCCTGTTCCCAGTTGCTGAAGGCCAAGGTCTCCGTGTACCTCCGAGGGGTAGAAAGCAGCAGGGGATCTCTGTGGTCTCTTTCCAAGGCCCCGACCCCGGTGGGAGGCTCCACTCCCTGGCCTCAGCACCTCCTGAAGGCCCCACCTCTGCAGCCTCACACGGCGGGCAGGATGTCCACGTGCAGATTTTGAGGGAACACAAATGAGTTCACTGCACAAACATGCAACCTGTACCCCAAACCTGCAGGAAACGCCTGCTCTCCGAGTACATCGGAACAGTGACTCTGTTTACCATGATCTGGGGCAGAAAGCTTCCGCCAGCTCGGATGGACGTGGATGGCCAAGTGAGGCTCCTGAGGCCCAAACACGAGGAGACGCTCACCCAGATTCCCACAAGCACAGGGCAACTTGGGTCAGCGTAGAATTAAGCTAGAGATCAATTGAATAAAGGTAACTAGAACAGGAAATCCGCGATTAAAACAAGTTATCAGAAAATGACAGAGGGAGCTTCCTCGGCCTGACAGGGTACAGCTGCAAAAACCAGAGAGCACAGCCCACCTGGTGCCGAGTGGCAAGGGCCAACGAGGGGTGGGACAACGACAACTGTCACCCATCCCTCAAACCAGCGTCGCAGGTGCCAGCCGGCGAGGGGACAGAGAGTGCGTGGTCAGAAGGGAAGACGTGAAGCTCACTGTTTGCAGACTGCATGACTTACATGCGAATGTCTTAAGAGCCACAGTTGAACCACTGCTTGGTTAAGTAACTCCACGTGGTCACTGGGCTCAAGGTCAATGTACAAAGACAGTTGCATTCTGACGTCGTGGACCCCCAGCCCCAGAAAAAAGATCGCCCCGTCTGAACATTGGCTCAGGTGTCCCTCCTGAGGCTGCTATGCACACACGTGTGCACACGCCCCCGAGAGGAAAGTCCTGAGCCCTCCCTCACATCATCCTGAGTCTCAGTTCCTGGGATGCCCTGGATCCTCAACGTGATAGAACTGCTGGTAACGGGGAAGCCGTAGGCTCCAGGTGGGCAAAGACTCCCCGGGCAGACGCGCCCACCTGACCACGCAAGATGCCTTAGAGAGAAGAAAGGTGGCCTGGGCTGTGGGTTCGATTCTCGACACCGAATATAAATAAATGAATAAAATAAAAAGATCCATCAACAACTAAAAAATATATATATGGAGAGAGAGAGAGAGAGAGAGAGAAGAAAGGTGAGCCACAGCCTGGGGAGCAGCAGAGGCACGTGGCAGGGGCCTCCCGTCCAGGGCACACATGGAGCCCCAAAGAACCGGTAAGAGCAACACAGCGCAGGAACCAGAGAGAGGAAGAACCAGAGGCCCCACAAGACCCTGCCCTCAGCTCCTGAAGGGGCCCAGCCTCGACCCTCACAGGGAAACGCACTAAAGCACCAGGTGCCCCTGAGCACTGTCCACAGAGGGGCTGAGGGAGGGCCTGGCCACAGCAGGCGCTGGGAAGAGCCGCCGCACGTGGGGCTGCTGTACCCCGCCCGCGAGAAGGGAGAGTGGTGCAGCTTTGGAAAGGGGGCAGCAGAATCTGCTAAAGCAGAGTCGCCCTGACCTACGGCCCTGAGATTCCACACCCAGCTGCACCTGCACCCAAAGACCCAGCAGCAGTGCCACAGAGCAGTCCGCAGCTTCCCCGGGAGGCACAGGCCACACGCAGGGACAGGCGGGTGGAGAAGCTGCTGCCAACGGGCAGTACAGCAGCTCAGGTGACACACGGGATCCGCGGGGCTCGGGTCTGTCCAGCAGGACGCAGATGCGGGCTCCGCAGTGTGGGAGAAGCCAGGAGCTGGGACTACTCACAGGGAGTCAGAAGGCGGCACCGCCAGCCCGGCCTCCGCGGTTTAGGTGGTGATGGCTTCAGGTTGGCCGGGAGGGCACCGTCCCCTGATCCAGGTGGCCACGTTCCGAGTGTGGTCAGTTACCACTGGGCAGTTTACTGTCCAACAAAGATGAAAAGAAAACGATTCTGATGGTCCCCGATATCAAGGTCACAAGCTAGTCACGTTATGTGCCCTGAAGCCGGACAGTGGGCATCACGAAGTGAGCCTTTTAACCTGAAGTCCCATCCCTCCCTCCACACAGATGGCGCGACGCGGCCTGAATGGGGAGGACCAGCGCGTGCTGTGCTCTGCCCCCAGCTGTGGACGGCGTGCCCAAGGGATCCGCAGCCCAAGGCCTAGGGCTCCTGTCCAGCCTCTACAGACATTCCTTCAGCCCTGCATCCAGACCAGAGGGCACTGAGCCTGCCCCACGCCTCCCTCAGGGAGCCAGTGCTCCATGGTGCACACAAACCAGCTGCTCCTACAACGGCCACCGCTGGAAACATGTCACTGGGTGACCTCTCCAGGGAATACAGGGTGTGGAGCTCTCCTGAGCCACCGGGGGGCAGGCATGTGCTCCTGGGGCCCTGTCAGCCCAGGCAGGACCCGCCACACAGCGGTACCCCTCCCAGTGTGGACGCCCCCTGGCCAGCCTGCGGCCTTCCACCACAGCTCTGCCGTCTGCCCTGCGGCCTTCCAAGCAACGCGCAGCAATTGCAAGAGGAGTTCTGATCACTTCCCAACCTTTAGCAAAGAAATTCTTCCACTTAAACCTGAAAGGCGTTTTGCAGCTGTTGGAGGGGAGATTGGTTTTACCCAGAGGGCTTGAGCTTTTCCTAAAAAAAGATGCAAAAGCTGGGGGGGGCGGGCCACGGGGCCTGGGTTTGACAAAGTTCCATAACAGATAGTGCCCTGGGGCCAGGGAGATGGATCTCTGGGTGCTGCCGGCCTCTCAGCCCCGAGCAGCCCTTCAGAAGAAAATGATCATTATTTGCATAATGGGGTTTCTGTGGAAATCATAATTAATCTTAAATCTCACATCGGGGAATGTTCCACCACCAAACGGCCTCAGCACTTCTTTATCCAGAGCCACCCGGTGCCACAGACCACTGGAGAGGCCTGGGACCGTCCTTCAGGAAGACCAGCCAGGCCGAGAGAGTGGGCCAGGCTGCAGGACTGCGGGGCTGGAGGGACCCGGAGGTGCCCTGAGAGTGCACGGCTCCGGGGTGGGCAGGCTGGGTGCCCAGTGGCTGCTGTGTGGGCCTCACTGGGAAGGGGACACCAGGCCAAACACAAGCAAACAACCCTGGCCAGGGCGAGACTCAAAGGGACGGGAGCCAACCTCTCGAGGGGGCTGCCCTACCCTTTCCAGGTGGCCCTCAGGTTCTGGGGGCTCCATCTTGGGTTCCTAAGGACCTCCAAGGGTCTGCCTAGTCCATCTCCTGCACCCACCCGCCCACCAGCCAAGTGACAGGGCCTGGCCTCCTAAGCCGGGATCCCAGGGCCTCGTTTCCAACCACACAGTCCAGCTCTGGTTGGGCAGGCCCAGCTTCTGGAAGGTTCCAGGCAGCAGGGCCAGGACAGCGCTGTTTCAGGGAGGGGGCAGAGTGTGCAAAGCCCACATCCTCCTCTCCCTCTCCCCCACCCCAGGCAGCCGCTGAGCCCTGTCCAACTCTTCCGGAGGGTGTGCCCCCGCCTGCTGGGCTCCCCTCAGGAAAGCCTCATGTCCACGGCTTCCTGCAATGCCCGCCCCCGCTGGCTCACAGCGCCTGACCCTGGGCTGTGGGTAGCTGTGCCCAAGCTCTGATCCTTCAGAAGGAACTGCTGGCCTACAGACCCCAAGGGTCCTCTTCCTCCCTCCCCTCTGTACCCACAAAAGTCCCTCTGCACACACATGCACCCACCACGTCCAGGACACGCCAGGATTTGGAAGAAAACAAAGACGAATGGACCAGAGCCCACCCAGGAGGGCTGGACAGGGACAGGGCTGTGCTCCTGGCCCCCAGAGGTGACGCGACCCGTCATGCTGTTCCCTTATCTTCTAGAGGGAATAAAAGTGTCCTCCTCTGAAGCTCTTCGGATTTGAGGGCATGACAAGTGGCCCACAGGGTGGGATGGTATTCTGGATGGTGACAGCCTGGTGCTGGGCCTCTGCAGCTCTGAGCCCACGGGGACGGGGCACACAGGGACGGCGACAAGCTTCCTCTGCCTGTGTGTGCATCTTGGCCCACACCAGGCCCCACCCAGAGGACCAGTGCTCCAGCCCCAAGCCCCAGGCCCTTGGAAACCGCAAAATCACCACCAAAAATGCAAGCACTAGACACTAAGTAGGCCCAGCAAGGCAGGTGGCCACGACTGGGCCAAAAGGGGTGATTGACGTCTCAGGTGTGTTGCCAAGGCACCCAGCACTCCCTGGGAGAGACCCACCATCACCCAGCCCTCACACACCCAGACCTTGGGGGCCAGCTGGGGTCATCCAGCAGGAAGTACTGTCCCTCCAGCAGACCACTCCCCGACCACAAGGCAGGGGTGTCCGCACGGACACACTCCCCGTCCATAGCAGGCAGGGGGAGTGCCAGGGCCAGGTCAGCTCCAGGGGACGGATGGCACTGACACTGGACCAGGGGCACAGTCAGGGGATGGGAGGACAGGAGGGCATGGTGGGCAGGGTAAAGACCCCCGAGCTAAAGCCAGGCGGGAGAGGGAGACGGGGAGAGGTGGGCCAAGAGACACCCTGGTCCCTGGAAGCCCTGATCCTCGCCCAGCGTCCCGGCCAGCCGTGCAGCTGCCCCGGTTTGGACAAGCCACCAGGCAAGCCCACAGCTGGGCAGCCGTCGAGCCCAGCAAGGCTGGACAGCGGAGGGTCGCCCTCTCTCCAGCTGGGCTCTCCTTTGGAAGGGGTGCTTTGGCCAGAGCACAGGTCCTGCCCATTACCCTGCAGAGGAAAAGGGGCATGGCCAGTGCCCCAGAGGCCACAGTCCCCACCCCCATCACAGCCCACATGGCAGAGCCAGGAGCCCCTGTGGGTGCTGCCCCACCCTCCACACTGCCCCGCGGCCCAGTGCCTGCCCAGCAGGGAAAGTGTTAAAGCAGTCACCAAGGGACCACCTTCAGCCCCGCTCCCTCCAGCCTCAGCCGGCTCTATTAAGGAGAGTATGTTTTATTAATATTGGATATTAAAGTTTAATACTGTGATTACAGGGGAAAAATGGGACTTCACCTTCAAGGAGCATTAGAGGATTCCAAAGAGAGCCGTGGATGAGAGGGACATCTGTCACAGCCCTGCAGGATGGTGGCCCATCCATCAGGCCCCGGGCAAGGCCCAGAGGCCGCCAGCAGGGGTGCACCTCCCAATGTCCAGGGGCTCTGGGGCCAGGGGAGGGGGTACCTGTGAGACAGCCCCAAGACCCCCAAAGGGGGGCTCTCAACTCGGCACCCACACCGGGCCTGGCTGAGACAAGGCCTCTCCCTTGCTACGGAGGGAACCACAGTGTCACACAGGCCAGAGCCCTTGGTGGGTATGATGGCCAAGTACAGGGGGTCACGGCCCCCACTGGAGGCCTGGGGCCAGCATAGCAGGATGGGATGGGCTGCCACCAGAGGACTCAAAGGGCAGGGTCACTGCCGACCACCACTCTCCTTCCACCGGGAACCCTGGACGGCGGGCGGCAGGGTAGACAGCCTGGGTCCCACCTGAGCTGAGCTGCCGCCCTCATCAGGCCCTCGCTCCCCCCGCTCCACAGCCTGACAGCCCCCCGGCATCGCTGATCCACGGCTGCACTCATGGCGGCTGAGCCCAGGCCCAGCAAGAGCCCTGCTGTCCGCAGCAGGCCTGCCAGTTGGCCAGGTAGGGGCCAGCGTGCGGAAGAAAGGGGCAGTCAGGAGCTCCTCAGCTTCTCAGAAAGGAAACGGGAAGCAGATTTCACCTGCGGATCTTGGTGTGCATGCCCCCCCATGCCCTGGTCTCAGGGTCCTGCATGGGTTGGGTACACAGCAGGTGTTTAATAAGTGCCTGTGGGTGTCCAGAACCAGCCCTGGTAAGACCTCCTGAGTGTCCTTCCTGCGAGGCAGACTCCTCGGCCTTGGGAAGACCTCAGAGGCCATGCTCAGAGGCAGCTGGTGAAGGGCACCCCCCCAGGCCCTGAGGTGCCAGGTCCAGGAGAGTGAGGACCCCACGGGTGTCCCCAGGGGTTTAGGTCAGGCCAGCCGGCAGGAGCAACCCACTCAGAGACTCCCAGGGTCTGGGTGTGTAGCCTAGAGAGGGAAGGCAAGCGGGGAGGGGTGGACGCCGGCACCCAGCCCTGACAGGCTGCAGGGGAGGAGGCTGTGCCCTCACCCAGAGGTGGTCCCTTGGCCACAACCTTGTGGACAGATAGAGACCCCATGATGGGGCTGACCAACCTCCAAGGCCAGAGTGGCCTCGGCCTGGGTCAGCCCTGCTGAGGGCTTCATGTCCTGGTCAGAGCCACACAGAACAGACACAGCCAGAAATGTCTGCAGAACCCTGTGAGCCTGCTGCGCACCCTCATGCCGGGCCTTCTGGGCAGCCCGTTGCACACAGCCTGTGGGGCAGGGCAAGGGCTGGTGCCCAGCCTGGCCAGCCGCTTACCTAGAACTGCACCAGGGGCAGGGAGGTGGGTACCTGGAGGAGGGCACTCCCTGGAGCTGGGCTGTTGCTCTGTCATTGGGAGCCAGCGATGAGACGCAGGAGACACCTGGTCTCAGGGGACACACGCCTCTCCGCGTCCTCGTGGAAACCTTGCTATGCACTCTGGATTTCATATTATATCTCTAAAAATTAATAAAAAAGTCCAATTAAATATCCTCACCCTTATCTGGCCACATGTCTGTGCCACCCAAGAAACACTGTTGCTGCAGCTCTGGGCCAGGGGGCACTGAGCAGCCATACCTGGGAGCTCCCCTGTGATCCAGTGGCAGCCGGTTCCTGGGCCATCTCCTGCGCCGTGCGGCCCAGTACCCACTGGCCAGACGTGAAGATCAAAAGTAAATTAGTGGAGGTGTGAGGTGTGTGAATTAGTAGCGCCCTGACAGGATGCTGCCTGCACCCAGGAGCTCACCACTGCTGGACAGGGGGAGTCCTCAGCCTTCACGGGCACGTGCTCCTCCCGGCTCCTTGGGAGGAGAGACAGGATGGTGGGGGCCATGGCAACCCGAGGCCAGCTGAGGCACAGACACCAAGCTGAGTCCAGCAGATGAGCCTGAGAGGGGCTGGGTGCAGAGAGCTTCCTGTAAGCGGTGGAGGCCGGGCACTGGAAGGGCCCAGGAATGATCAGAAGGACTGTGGGAGGCACCAAGGCAGCAGCAGGACCCCAGGAGTGCTCAGAGAGGACCAAGACGGCACCCACAGACCCGGGGGACGGCCCTGCCCTTCAGGCCAGCCAACCCCTCCACGATTCAGATCAGCAGAAAGCCCTCCAGAGGGGACACTCAACTCAGGAAGGAGCAGGCCAGGGGCCCCGGATGGACGCTGGACCCTGGGTAGGCTGTGCCTGGGGGGCTGTGATCCTGGGGACCCAGGAGCCAGGACAAGCCTGGAGGTCTCGGGTCTGCTGCTGCTGCTGCATGACCTGTCCCCAGGGACCCCCGGGCAGCACCCACAGCCGGTATCCCTGCTCTCACCTGCGCCTGGTGACGGTCACTTAAAGCTTGAAGGAAGGAAGAATCCACCCAAACAAAGTCCTTTCCTTGTGTCGTGTTTTTTATTTAATTTTCCAACGAACACACTCTTTTATCATCCAAAACCGTGAAAGTAAATTAAGAAGAAATGGGTTTCTTTCAATTAGGCTCAGCGTTGCTTTGAGTAACTGCCTATAATTCTATTTAATGAAAAAATAAAATCATTATTCCACTTCTCCCCCTGCCCTGTCACAAGCCCACAGACGGGCTCCATTAGCGTGCACCATAGATTTATTTAATTAGAAAAATATTTTGTTTTCTCTGATTCTTTGGGAAAAAAAAAAAACCTCCAGGCACAAAATTAATCAAATCTGTTACCTGGTAGTTAATGGCTTCGAGGCTCAGGCATATCTCACTCCACACGCGCGTTCCTGCCCTTGGATTCCGACCCACACTTGGATCACACACCACCAACCAGTCGCCCGGCTGTGTTTGGCAAACTCTGGTGCCAAGACCCTCACTGCGGGGGCGGGGACCCCCACGCAGGCACATGGACAGGGGCCAAGCCCAGAAAGTCAGTCCTCTGGGCTGTAAAACGTGCCAGAGCCGGAGCCGCAGTCACACCTGTTGCTGGTTAAACAGACCCCTGTGACGGCGGCCGCTCCCAAGCCTGGGACAGGACCCTGCCCAGAGGCCCCGTCTGGTCCCCAGGGACGGAGCCTCCAGGGTCCAGGAGGTGGCAGGAAGCTGGTTTTGTAGGAGACCCCCTCTCCCACCCCCCCAGGACACCAGCTGTGGGGAAGAAACCCAGGCCTGGGGTCAGAGCCCCATGACCCTGGGTGTGAGCTCAGTGACCCCTCCTGGGAGCCTCCGTGTGCCCTCTGCTGTGCAGGAACATGCAGCAGGACTGTGTCCACTACAGGGTCTCAGAACTGTAAACCTGGGTGCAAGCCCACGGCCCTGGCCCACCCCATGCCCATTTCCAGGGCATTGAGCGCAGGCCCCCAGCCCTCCCAGCTGTCAGGACGTGGCACACACTGGGAAGCCTGCTCAGGGCCCGAGAGGCCCCCAGACACACAGGGGTGATGTCACTGGGTTGGTGTCATCATCGGGAATCGGGGGCAGCAGGACAGAGCCCACGGAGGCCTGGGGGAAGCTAGAAGCCTGGGTCAGACTGGAGAGAACACCCAGGCAGAGCTCCCGGCAGGGCTCACCCAACACCTGCAGAACAGCACCCCAGGAAGAGGTGGGCGGGAGTCTGGGCCAAGAGCCCCTGCCTCCCTGCCTCCCTCCTGGCCCTGCAGGACCCCCAGGGGACCCGCAGCAGGCGAGCAGGGACTCGTGGTGCCTAAGAGTTCCAGGTCTCCAGGAGTTCCCTTCCACAGCCACAGCGTTCCCAGAGCGTTTGTGGCAAGGGACATGTGTGAGTTCGTCCCTGACACAGGTCCCTGGGCCAGCGGAGGGGGAGGGACTTGCGGCCAGAGCTGCAGGTAGAATGCAGCCTGTCCACCTGGACTTGAGTCCGAGCAGCAGTGCATCGTGATTTAGCCAGGTGTGCCCCAACTGCTGCACGGGACCTACTTCCACTAAGATGACCGTTGTCCACCTGAGAGCCTAGCTTCATTGGGCATTCAGCGTCTGGCCACCAAGGGTCAGAGCATGGCCCCAGGAGGCCTCTACTGCTCTCCAGAGCCAGCAGACTCCTGGTGGCAGATCCCTTTGTCCTTCAGCAGACAGCAGGAGGAAGGACTGTCTTCCCCGGGTCCCCCTGAGCCATGGCGTGGGAGCTCAGAGGTCCCTATGGCTCTTCTTGGGGGTCTCTGCTCAGCAAGGTGGCAGCCCTGGGGTCAGCTGTCCAAAGGCCACGTCTGGACCTTGATGTCCCCTGCCATGTGGACACAGGGGCCAGCATTCTGGCAGCAGAGCACCGGGCCCTGTGCCCAGGTCAAGGTTGGCACCACACCATGGTATTGGAGCAGGAGACCACGTTGCCAGCTCCTTCACATATGTCAGCGGGGAAGGGTGGGACGGCCCTGAGCTGGGGCCCCTGCGGCAGGCACCACGTGAAGGTCGCCTAGGGCAGAGGAGGTCCATGCTCAGTGGACCTCCATCCAGGGTGCCATCCTCGTTGTCCTACCCTCAGCCAGACACAGGGTCGGCCACCTTCTCCCTCAGTCTCTGCTGGTTCCGGCAGGAACTTGCAGCTGGAATCTGAGCCTCAGCTCGGGGGAACTGTCTCCCAGTGGAACTGTCTCCTGGCCCACCCACAGCTCCTTGAGGACAAGAGACCCAGCAAAGGGACCCGGGCTCTCCCCAACAGGCCCAAGAAGTGCCCTTCCTTTAGGTTAGTCTATAGCTCCCAAGGCAAAGCTACTGACAGGTTGGGCCTCTGCAGGCGCTAATGGCCCTGGGCTATCAGAAGTGGGATCCTAACTTGGCCTCAGAACTGTCACTGATTCAACAGGACAGGGTTTGGGTGGCCAGACAGAGGGCCCTGGGTGGTAGCCAGGCTCTGGGCAAGCAGCAACCCTGCAGGGTAAGGGCAGAGTCACAAGAGAGTCCGTGAGACCCTGCCCAGCCTGCTCTGTGAGGGGCGAGACCACAGGGGCCCGGCCAGACCCTGGGCCCCACAGGGTTGTGCTGGGTGCATCCTTGACTCTGGACCTGGCAGGTTCCTTGAAGAGCCCCACAGACTCAGCAGCAGCCTCTGGCCCATTGTCCTTCCTCTTCATGGGATTTTAGCTTTTGGTCACACATCCCTGAGGTGCAGCCGTGGACTGGCCCTGTGGCGTGAACTGTCTGATTGCTTCCCCCAAACAAGCTGCCCTGGTCACTGCTGGCCAGGGGACACTGCCACAGAGAACCACAGGGCACTAACAAAGGAAGAGCCAGCCTGAAGCTGGACAGTCAGAGCTGAGGCCAGCAGCAGCGTCCTGGGTGGACTTCTCAGGCTCTGGCCCCGTAGAGCTGGAAATTCTGGGCAGGGACATCTTCATTTGATGGCCCAGGCAGATGGCCCCACAGCCCACCTGGCCTCTCCTGCCGGCACCCACAGGACAGGGAGCCCCATTTAACACACGAGACCTGCTGCTATGCACTGTCTGTGTGTCCCCCAAATTCCTATACTGAAGTCCTGACCCCCAGCACCTGGGAATGTGACTCCATGTGGAGACAGTGTCCTCCAAGGGTTCATCGAGGTAACACAAGGTCTGGTATGACATCTGAGGTGTCCCCCAAAAGCTGTCACACAGTGCAAGGAAACTTAGGGTGAAATGATTATGTTAGGAGAGCCTTAACCTCACCAGTGCATGAGCCCTCTGGTGGGAACTACGTGGGTGGTGACCGCAGGCAGGTGGGGTGTGGGTAGAGGAGATGGGCACCTCTTGGACACGCCTTTGGGTATAGAGTTTGTCCTTGTTGAGCAGGGCTTCTCTGTGCTTCCTGGTGCCACGTCCCCAGCTGCCCTCCTCGGCCACGCTCTTTCACCATGATGCTCTGCCTTGCCTTTGGCCCGGAGCAACCCAGCAAGCCACCAATGGACTGAGACCTCTGAAGCCATGAGCCCCCAGATCAACTTTCCTTCCTCTAATGGTTCACGTCAGGACTTTCGGTCACAGCCGTGAAACAACTAACTAAAACAGAAATTGGTACGGAGAAGTGGGGTGGTTGCTGTGACCAGCTTGACCATGTGGTTCAGAAGCTCTTCGAGCTTTTTAGAATTTGTGGGAGGAATTTGGAAAAGTTTAGCAATGCAAACTGGGAGAGCTTTAGATTCTTGTAAGTGGAGCTTAATGGGCGATTCTGGTGGAGCTCAAAAGATCAGAGTGCCCCAGGACTGCGGACAGTAAAGACAGGCCCCATGAGGTTTCAGAGGAAAAGTGGGACTCCATTGGAAATCGACCTAAAAGCTGCTCATATTATGTTCTGGCTAAAAAGCTGTGTACATTTTGCCCATGTTCTGAGACTTTCTGAGAGGCTGAATTTAAAGGTGATGGACTAATTAATTTGGCGGAGGAAATATCAAGACAGCTCAGCTTTCAGTGGGTGGCATGGATATTGCTGACAGCTTTTAGCCAAGTTTATTTTGATAGCAGAGCTGAAAGATGTGAAGAACTTACAGTTTGGCCAGAAAACTGGGAGTAAAACTGTGGCTAAGGAAGATGTGGCTGTCAGAGGGGTTACTGTCATTAAAGGAATGCTCAGCCCTTCACCCAGACACCAGGGGAAAGATGGCTTGAGGGTGTCTCGGGAATTGGCAAGACCACACTCATCTCAGACTCAAGGGCATAAAAGTAA